>NW_028145360.1:1188408-1451068 GCF_050948025.1 Trichoderma camerunense | reverse complement strand
ATTCACCATCCTGTTGATAGTGTTCGCCCTCACTGCCCTGTTGGTATTCACCATCCTGTTGATAGTGTTCACCCTCACTGCCCTGTTGGTATTCACCGTCCTGGCGATATTCACCATTCTTCTGGTTGTCGCCATTCTCCCAGTGTTTCCCATCCTCGCGGTGTTCGCCATTCTGGTTCTCACCGTCCTCCCATTTGCCAGACGCGTCTGAAGATCCTTCGCCGTCTTGGTAGCGCCCCTGATCACTATCTGGGGTCACATACACAACGTGGAGTTCGCAATCGCAGTCAGGGCCATGATCTTCCTCTCGCTTGTGTACATGTGTGGCAGTAACATTGCCAGCCAATCCGGAGCTACCAAATCTGTTAGACTGAGAACACACACCGTTGGATTCTTGGGCATGTTATCTTACACTGGAGCAAGCCGAGTGCCAATTTGGACACGATAGGATACGTCCCATCTGTCCGCAGACGAACGCACAGCCATAGCGGCCGTGTGATCCACGGAGCCCAACAAGGCGGCTGCCACCGGCAGGAGCTTGCTGATAACGGCCATGTTGAAATAAACCAGTCGAGTAGGTTCTTATCCAGGCAGTTGATTACATTGATTAAACCAAGATTCGGACATCACAGGATTAAACGGTGATATTTATAAAACCGTTGAACAGCCATCACGACATCGTGTTTACATATGTTTTTGGTCAGTGTCACCATGGAATGAAAAAATGCTTGAATTGCATGAGCGTTTCATCGGCCAAAAAGGTTTACCAAAGGGGCGAGCCGTGTGCGGCGGTATTGAGGAATGTTGGGCCGCTTGCTGGCTGCAATGCTGTGCCACTCAGACGCGCCCGTCAACTGGTAAGTAAAACTATATCCCAAAATCTGCTTGCTAGCCGCATTCTCTCAACTTCTACGGGTTCATATGAAACAAAAGATTGCAACGGCCTGTGGAATCTTGGAACAAATTCGTTTTCACGATCTTCCAGTCATCCGATGCAAAGGAATCCAGATAAGATCCGATCGGTTTAGTCCAGGGGTAAGGCCGAACAACGAGGCGATCATTTTGAGTCTAATTTGACTCCGAATTTTTTTGGTAAATGTCTCTAAACGAGGCTCTATACGGCAAGATATTCCTCTTTGCTATTGTGTCTTTTAAAGTAAACAGAGTGCATTTTGCACAGCATAGAAGTGTGTTTAATAGTGGTGCCTGCAGCGTACACCTGATGTTGCGGCCTGGTGGCATTATACTGAGGACTGGTCTGACCTGCTCCATCTGACTTCAGCCATCTCTTTTGTTACCCTGAGTACATGTAGAAAATAAATTACTCGTGAACTATGCATTCGTAACTCGCATGGCTTCAAACTGTCCAGATACTCTCTCTCATCTATAATTAGATGGATCAATGGGTTACCGGAAAATAGGGAAGTTTCAATATTATGGGTATAGGGCTGAAGTACACAGTCAGGTAATGTAACCCTCTGTTCCCTCTACCGGTGATAGGGTAGGTTCCCAAGGTAATAAGCCTAGATCAACGGTTTTATGTTGGCAGACAAGACAGTAAGAAGTTTTGGGCAAAGTAGTCACAGACGAGTAGAGTTGCAATAATCAAGAAAGTCTGTACTAAGTCTTGATACTCGTCCTTTGTCGACGGCTGGCTATCCAAAGCGGCATAATCAGTGTAGAGAAACGAACTGCTATATGCAGTCGTTTTTGAAATCTCACTTGGACTTTCATCCTCATACCCGTGTGAATGAAACCGATTGTATTCTCCCGTGCTTACAGAACATAAGATCGGCATGAGACATAAAGGCTGTGCTCGCGTACCTGACTACTTCACCATACTCTCTGAGTAAATCCCCTTTTCGGTTCAAATCGTAACGACTAAGGATGAAACACCTGACAGTCATTCCAGAAACGTAATTGGCGAACATGATCACATGCCGGAAAATATGTCGCCATGTTCCAGGGCGAGATCCATGGTGGCCAGTCGAAGAAAGCGAAGGGGCTGGAAGAGGCAACTGTGGATCCAGGATCACCCAAACATGGCTCAGACACAGAAATGAAAACAGAAATGAGAGAATCTTTACCGCAAAATTGTCGATCTATTATTCACCGAGTTCCGCGTATCTTTAGTATCATCGCTCTTATACAGTGTCTTAGTAAGGGCAGTGTAAGCGACGCTAACACCATCTTTCTGTAATTGCTAGAGAGGCCAGTAGCTTGAAATGTTGCATTTCACTCGATGCAGTTGACGGGCCAAATGTTAAGCCTCAGTGATTTATGAAGGTACAGAAAGCAATATCTTCAGTTGACAATTAAATGTCATGGAATTTGAGATCTTGTATGCGTTTACAACAATGGACAATGATTATAACACTAGGCACCGATCCAGTAATGAGTTCAGAGTAGCCTGCATTCTCTCCAATTCAGCATACTTGCTACAGTCAGTACACATAGCCTACGGTATGTTTGACATGATAACTCAGACAGAGCTCCAGTTGCACCCCAGTCTCTGTCTAGAGTTTAGAGAAGATGTGATGTGGATAGAGGATGCTGTGAGCTACTTTGTCACTATGAACCGAGATTCCATAATTATCCGCGAGTATAAGGAGATTGCTCTATGTGCTTCTATGGCCTTCTAGCCCCATGGACTTTATTTATATTGTTACGCTGAAATGAAAGCCCGTTATCGCGAAGGGAGAGAAGACAGTAAAGGGAGATGGTCGAGGACGTCCAGGAGTCCAAGACAGTGTCTCGTAACCGTTGAGAGAAAAAACTCCGAGCCGTGCTCCCTTCTGTTCCCGGAACGATCTCCAACACCAGGAAATAAAGTGGACAAGTAGCAAGAGGTGGAAAGAATACAGCGCCGCCAATCACATGCAAAAGATAGTGGCAGACCGGCGTTGTTTTTCTTTCACCACATGAGTAGCTTCTGGCAGTACGACACCAGTTTATTGAGGCCTGTTTGTTGCAGCCTCTGGGAAGGCGGCTTCTAACGATTAAGATTGTGATTCAGAGCGAACCCCTTCAGATGGCGGGGATATTACTCTATATGAAGGGCATGATATGTCCGGCCAATCAGCGCTATACTGAATCAACTACGTCTAGTCAGCCAGCCACAAGGAGGCATACATTCTCCAAGAGTCGTCTCTGGAACGTTGCATTGATGTGACTCCCAAGGAACTACTAATACGGAGTAGAAATGTCTGGTTGCCTAATTCAGTAATCATTCCAATGACATGATTGCGCTAGCAGTTTTGTTTCAAATTTCTGCCACATATAGATTAGATAGTACGGAGGCGAAATAGAAGACACTGGATGTTGACAAGGTTTCAAAGAGTCAGTTCCCCTTCTTGACCCAGAGTCACCGCCGGCTTGCAAATGTCGACTTGGAAAGACCATTTTGATCATGACAATGGCAAAATGGAGAAACAGCAACGCGCGTGTGCCGTCCCTCCCTCATTATATGGATGCGCCGATCTGCGCTCAGTTCTACCCAACTAACGCCTATTGCACCATACTATAGCATCCAGCACTGGACGCCAAATCCATCTCATCATATATAGCCAGGGCATAAATACATTGAGCACGTTGGAGTGCGAGTCAAGCCAAAAAGCAAACCATGTTGTACAGGGAGCAGAGCATCTCGCCATTTACGCAACACCGCCGCTGCCGTGTCGGGGGCGCTTGCGGACACTGCCGGAGGAAGGGTGCATCTTTTCGTTGCGCTCCCTCTTGAGCTTGTCGTCCAAAACACGAGCTGCAAAAGATTAGCTTGACACCAGAAGAATGAGAATGAGAATGGTGGCAAAAACATACTGAGAATGTCGAAACCAAACTGGGGAAACTCCAGACACAAGGCCTTGAACTCGTCTTCGGCCTCGGACCGCAACGTATGTGACCTGGCAGCCCAGAAGCTGGCCACGGGTGCACGAATGGTTGTGTCGTCCAGGGCGGTGTTGGCATAGACGTAGCGCGCGTATGCAATCTCGCCCTTGACTGTTGAGTTGATGCAGTGGATCTTGGATGCCGATAGTGACTGGAGTGAAGTGACACCCCATTTCTGAGCCAAGGTATAGATCTTTGCGTGTTTGAGGAGCTGGACGCCCGAATCATCGACGGCCGGGATGCTGGGGTCGTGTTCGAGGGTTCTCTGGCCCAGCAGCTTGCGAGGGAAGTATTCGCCTGTGTAGAGAAACTCGAGGAAGCAGCCGACGGCATCAATGTCTTCGTCGGGGAGCTCAATGTGGCGAGGCTGAGAGATGCATAAGTTTAGCTTAATCTTCGTGACTCTCACAGCGGTGGAAAGAAAGCCCATACGCTACCATCCTCGGCAAACTTGTTGCAAATGTCTTCAAAGTACGGGCTGCCAACGAGGAATTCTTGATGCGCCGTGAGCAGCGTGGGTTCTTCTTTGCCAACCAGCAGAGTCACAACCGGGCTCATCAAGCTGCTGGCGAATGTCTTGCGCTCTTCCACCGGATCCGCATCGGCATCCTGCTCTTCTGAAGCCTCCATGTCTGCTAGAGGAGCACGTTCGCTGCTCTCGTCGGGCTTTTCCGACTCTGCGGGCTGTTGTGAATGTTCGGGCTCGTCCATTTCGACGTCATTTTGCGTGCTTGCGTCTTCGGGCGCTTTGTCAACCTCGTCGGAAGGCATCGTGAATGCGATTGCGCGCGGAAAGGCGGGATTCGAGAGTCAAGAAGCCGCCAATGCCCTTTTCTGTGTAGAATTGACCAGTTTCAGTAATAAATCACAGTCGACAAGAGGCTGCGTGACTGCGGTGAAGCTGCACAATGGAAAGCGAAATGTTGACCAAGGCGGAAGCTCTGTCGCGTCGCGCTCAGCTCTAAATTGAGTAGTACCTGCTGCTCGCTGTTGGCTAGTATGGCGACGCAAGTACCGGTAAATCCCCACAATAGCACCAGATGCGCAAACAGCTGCATGTATGTACAGTGTGATGTATCTATTTACCGCACAGTATTTATATCGACCGATCTTCTTATACGGAGTAACAAACACTCTAAATAGCATGATTACCTGTTAATTGATTTCGTTATGACTTATAGATACATATTCAAGTCCCTTAGAAGTTGAGAATGGCCCATTGACCATCATCTCAATCAATGACATGTTGTATTTCCCACATATACATGCATCAAGCAGACCAAGAGATGTAAGCCCATCAAGCCTCAAGCATCAAACATCAAACATCAAAGCATCAGGCCTCAAACTTGACCACAATGCCTGGCAATATCTCCAAAAACGATGGACTTCCCACGCTCCCCTGAAAAGCCAGCTTAATCTTGGGCCCGCTCTCCGATGCCACCCCCAACGTATGTCGTGCCTTTGCCGATGAATCCGGGGTGCTGAACGTCCACTCGTTCTCGCCCCTCGCGGCACTGTCAACGTCGTGAATAGCATCATAGACACCCTGTAGAGCAGACAATTGCTCCTGGGGCACGTTGAGCCTCACTCGAGAGACCCCGCGAGCACCAGAGGGATGCTGCGTTTGTGCCTTGTCCTCCTGATACGGCACCCTGTTGCTTCGTGGTGTTCTGTCTAGGCACCAAAAGGGTAAAATGCCTGGCTCTGGCTCATTGCCATTCTCATCCTGAGGAGCTCCAATCGCCCACTTCAAGACAACTCCGTCTGGTCTCGTCCGGCCACCGGGAACGGGATCCTTATACGTCAATCCCGCCTTTGCGTCTCTGACTCTCTGTTGTACGGCTCCAAAGTCGCTCTCATGAGGCAAGGTGTATGCCCAGTCCACAATGGTATTCTCCCGCTGACGGCCCCATCTGTGCTTTGCCTGCTCTTCGGGACTGATGCCTTCGGCGAACGCGATGAGTTCTATGTAAACGCCATCTTCAAAGAGAATCAGCTTGTTGAAAGTCTGGCCTCCAGCGTGAGTTCCTCCAGGGCTGACAACAAAGGAGTCCTTGAGGCGGTCGGGAAGTTGTAGCAAATCGCTGGCTGAGACGAGGATCACGATGTGGTCCAACGTCGGCTGCGGTGAGCCTGTGCTTGTCTGCTCAGACATGTCGGAAGATGTCACGATAGTAGAGGAAAGGGGAAAAAACAAATGTCTTTATCAAACTTAAGATCTCGACGCCTCAGTCAGCCTTTTGTTCTTCTTCTGTTCTGAGGGGCCGGAGATGTTAGTAATTGCACAGTCCGGTCGTTATGACGCCATGCGGGGCATTGCTGGTGTTTTGTTCGACCAAATGTCAAATCAATATCTCGTAAGCCGATGTCGGGTATCTCGCCTCCGGATGAGGAAGAAAGATTTGGCCTATTTTTGCAAAGTCATGTTCTTCTTAGACTCTTCTAGGTGGTCATGCAGAAAGGCAACGGGCGAAGGTGTGCAAAGAAAACATAAGATCTTCTGTGCCTGGTAGGCATCTACCCTATACTGAGCATGCTCTCGTCGGAAATTTACAATGTGCGCCTCTATTGTCAGGCGAAGGAGTTTGCATGTTCTGTGATCTCTTAAAACTATCAACTGCATACAAGAGATGGATTTCATTAGTATGGAGATATGTATGTACTGTCCAAGTTCAAGTCTAGTGATCTGTATTAGTTGACAAGCCGGCTCCATTGAGTATGTTATACTGATATGGACTGGCTCTGCGTGAGAAGCAAGACTCGTGGAAATACAAGATCCACTTGGGCTGTTTTGATTCAAACACTCCCTGATTTTCGTGGGAGAGACTAGGTCAAGAGTCATGACTGAGAGGAGGGGGATTGGCGACAAATGTTAATGTCTCACATCGATACACTGGACTGGGCATTGCACGCAAACAACTCATCGAGCTCCCTCCCACTCAGAACTTTGCAGAATACTCGTATGAGACTGAAGTAGTAAGACATAGTGGCTACGGGAACTAGCAAACTCTCCATGTTTTCAATGAACGGAACCAACAGAGACAATGGCAGCAACCGGGTTAGATGCACGAGGTGTCTAGCACCGCGTAGAGTTCAACCAACGGAATAGGATGCAAAAAGAACTGGCGGTCATTTATTTACTACTACATGTACTCACTTACCTGGTAGGTATTAGATACCAGGCTCCCTAAGTATCTGGTATTGTTACTACTAAGTACCTACTTTCTTCTAGCATCACTACTTTCTTCCAGTATCTGCTACTACAGCTATATTTCTCTGGTATCGGCTACCATAGCTATATTGCTTTACTATCTGCTATGACAGCTATGTAAGTGTTGTCCTCCGCTCTCGTCTCGAAGTAGTCGCCCCTCATCAGTCAAGTCTCTGCCAGTGTCTGATACCCAATTCTCCAAATGGCTGGCAGTAAACCACTTCTTTTGGCCCAACACACCGCGCCATGGCTCTTTGCTCGCGTTATTAGGAGACAATACCTGAATATTACTTCCAACCCACATTATTTACAAACCGCAAAGCGAAAGAACCATGCATACAGTTTGGCCCATCTATAAATTACGGCTGAATCTGCATAACTTGCTTTGTTTTCTTCGAAGATCCAACGCCCGCGCCCGCAGCGCCGCGCAGTGCCCGGCCCGTGTGTCCGGCCCCGGCCCCTCCTCCTCTGGGAGATTGAGCCGACACCCGCTCTGGTAGATCGGGTTCAAGATGTAGAAAATTGGGAGTCCCTTCTCGCACTCCTTTTCCATCGTCGTGTTCCCGGGAATTGCGAACGCCTTCGCGCCAGCTCTCACAGTCGCCGCGACCTTGGGATATTTTTCGGCGAAGTTGAACCAGCTCTGTGGAAGCCCGCATTCGTCGAATCCTGGCGTGGCCAGGAGAGCAACTGCCATCATAGCAGCTGATGGCGTTTCATCTTCGTCATGCAGGCTCCACTCACATACTAGATCGAAGACGTTGAAGATATTCTCCGCAATGATTGTGTGTTTTTCTGCGTCAGCTATGTCTAACCTAGGTCAGTCACTAAATCGAAAAGAATTCTACTCCCCGACTATGACGTACTGTGATAGGTATACGTAAGACGTGTCGTGTGATCTCTCCGGTTAGATTTCTTCTTAAGTGATGGTAATGCTGAAAATGAGGAAGAAGTTGTAGAATCGTGCGGGAGTAGAAACATTGGGCAAGAATTTTTTAATGATCCAGCACTGGCAAAACATTTAGAGCAAATCATGCACAAATGCGTCTTGATCTTATGCTTCCTTTGGTGAACATCTCGCTTATTCTTGGAAGAAAAAGTACGGCTGCATCCCGGATGACCGCATTGATAACGAGCGTGGACATGTCGATGGTGCTTTAGTTTTTTGAGTGTGGTGAATTGCTTGCCACAGCCTAAGAAATCGCAGACAAAAGTACTTCCCCTGCTTGTGTCGGTATGATGATGCATCTGCCACTCGTCTTGGGGATTACGAGGATACCGTGCTTTCTTTTCTTTCCTGGCTTTCTTTGACGATGATGATACACCTTCTCCTTTGCGACGCTTGCTCCTCATATGCCTTCCAAGATCTTTGGTAAGTTTCCCGCAAATTTCACAACGAGTACCATATGCCCAAAAACGAACGTCAATCCCGTCTTGTTCCAGCTCCTCATCAATATTTGTAACTGATGGGCGGTTGCTATGACAGTGCTGGCAGTGCGAGATCAACAGTCCAGCGTTTCTAAACGTCGCAGTACACTTAGCTAATACTAGAGAAACATATCTTTGGTAGCTGATACTAGAGAAACATATCTTTAGTAGCGGACACTAGAGAAATATAGATATACTAATAGCTATTATAGAAATATAGACATACTAATAGCTATTATAGAAATATAACTGTAATGGGGGATACTAGACAATTATTATTTAAGCATGCGGACTTTGCCATAGGATCGGTGTCTAGAGCTCTGAATATGAATCGAAAGGGATGGGGGAACTCAGTTAGTCCCATGTACTCTGGCCATCGCAAGTAGTGAGGCGTGTAGATGATTGTAGCAGCAAGACTCTGCTCAGGGACAGCCTGGTATGGCTCTTTCACTGCCTTTTTGATCTGGAAATATTTTTCCATTTGCATCTCCGTGTGCTCCATTATGCCTTGAAAAATAAAACAGCCGATTAGAGCCACCCGTCGATCAATAAGATCGCCGGGATATAGTTTGATGAATTCATCGAGGATACGGAGAAGCTCCGGAGGGAATTTTAGAGCCTCGACGGGGGGAAGACAGAATCTGAAGCCTGTAGGGCCTTGTTCCCGAGTGGACTGTGTTAGGAGACGAGTGTGACAAACGACGTCGCTTAAACGTTTGCCAGGATAAGCGGTTGGGTCAGCTGGAAACAGGCCTGAGACTGATGTACCGGCTCTGACGCCTTGCGGTTCATGAGGAGTGATAAGAGCTGGAGCGTTCAAAGCCTTTCCATTCTCGAGGTTGCGAATAAGCGTCTCGATTGCATCATTATAGTGGGCAAGTGCGTCTGGCGTGTTAAAGACGTCTTCGAGGGGGACACCAGAAACGAGTCTCTTGGCAGCTAGGAGGTTCTCTTTCACTGTCATGAGGTAATGAGGAATGATAGCTCTTCCGGTGGTGGTTGATGCCGGCTCGCTTTTGATTAAAAGTCCGCCGAGATTGTTCTCTGAGATTTGGTCGTGGGCTCTTCCCGCTACCCGGGTCTCGCCTTTTCGGGTTTTGGGCGTCTGCTGCCTCATGAAGGCTGGTGCTCTCATATCCATGGAGAACCCGATGTAGTAGGCTGTGACGATGGTTTTCCCGTCGGCATTCCTCTTGCCTCTCAACTCTTCCTTTAGTCTCTCCCAGTCTCTCTGGCCATCTTTGTTCGCCTTTCGGCTCGTCGCCTTGTCGACACCGTTGCCAAGAAAACAGCATCGGGCAATCACCTCGAAGGTGACGAGGTCACCATCATCAATGACTCGGATGGAGTTGGTATCTGAACTCGTGGATTTATGAGTTGTTTTGGATATGTCCGCCCAAGCGGAGGACAGAAAAACCGAGACCGAAAAGATTACATATGAACACCCCCGCGTTCAATTCTACATCTGTTCTTTAAATATCTACTATTATATTTATATTTCTCTAGTAACTGCTACTATATTTATATTCCTCTAGTAGCTACTACTATATCTATATTCCTCTAGTAGCTACTACTGTATCTATATTTCTCTAGTCGCTACTACTTTATTTATATTTTTATATTAACTGCTACTATAGCTACGTAGTCAAATTCAGTTGCTAGCCGAATACCTAGGCGTGATCTTATAAATCACTACGTAATAAGCTATGTGAGTGCTTATATTGCTGAACGTATGCATTTATTCGCTTTGTGCTGTCGCTTTCTTTGACCTCCGCTTGCCGTCGTTTCGACGAGGATGGCTCTCGTCGGGCTGATGACTTGTTTGCCACCGCCATCTCTGTCCCGGCCCTTGATCAGATGCCACGGTGGAGTGTCGACGGTGCTCATGTTGGCGAATGCACGTAGGGGCGTCGGACCTGGTGGTCTGAAAGCTTTTATGGCTCTTAGGGAGCGGCTTCGGCGTTTTCTTCTGCGCTCACTCTGGTTTGGATTGCGGCTTGTGCTGCGACTGTTAACTTTAACTGTAACTTTAACTTAGATGGTGCGGATATTTCAAAGATAAATACCTGTATAATCACAATGTCTTTTAATAAGATCGCTGGCAGACTGTTGCTCAAAGGGCTGTACTAAGTAAAGGGAGATAGATACTGCTCTCAGGATGATTCATCCTTTCTTCAGTAGGCCCTGGCGTTTTGTAACCTTTTGCTTGTAAGTTTGCGCAGACAGCTTTGCTAATCTTCCTTTTCGGTTCATTCAGTGGAAATATATGACAACAGGAGTGTGTCCAACTCCACATTGCCGAGTTCTAATAAGAATGAGTGTCCATTACTGGCAGGATGTTGCCGTTGCTCAATAATGGCGATGCGTAGATCCCTCACTTACCCATTAATCTAAAGAAAGACAGTGTCATCACCAACAGAGTAAACATAGAAAGTAAAAACAAAGACAGCAGTCATTAACAGACAAACCATGGGAAAATGCAGCAGGCGAAGGTGTGCAAATAAAAATCGCCTGTTCTATGTTCAATATGCCTCGTGTAAGCCTATGTACCCTGTAGCGTCGGATAATTGCGTACGTTTTGTCGGCGTGGAGAAATTTGCAGTTCTTTGCCTACAGTAGACAATTACAAAGTGATATAAGCATACTTTGTCCACGGAACTAAATATTAGATGATGAGCAAGTTGAAACGGTTGGCGTCAAGTATAGCGATAGCTTCAATTGCAAACTAGCTCATGCACCGAGGTGGTACCAGGTATGTGGTTTTGAATCCAAAATACCCGTCCACTATTAGGTACAAGGAAGAAATTAATTATTCCGAGTATTCATTGCCCATTTCGTGTAATTCAGTCTGAATAAATGGTTCCAGTCAAACGCTCCTATCTAGTTTATACGGACAGCCGAGGTATGAGAAACACTTCCTATGGCGCCTCTCGTTGTACGGGCAAGCCCAATTGCTGCCAACTTTCATGGCAAGTGAAGTAGATCTTGTATACTTGATCTTATCTTCCTTGTCTTTTATTGAGATCTTATCTATGCAACTGGAACCACTGCCGGATCTCGCTTTCGCACATCGTGGCAACATGGATCATGAGATAAGATGCGACATTCGTACGAGAGGTGGGGCGATGATCATATCAAGAAGTCGTGGCTGAGCAGCGGGAGATCGGCGGTGATGCATCGTATTTTTTAAATGTATTGTAGTATTCGGAGTGCTCCGTACGGAGTAGATCATTCTTATTTCCTTGAATTCAAGTTGTTAAGCTTAAAGTAGAAACTTCAACAGGCTTGCCATCTGTTTGCTCTGCTCAGACTGTGTCGTATTGGGCGGCTTTGCTTGCGATGCACAAAACCTCGTATTCTGGCAACACTTCCGGCTTGGCTTATCAAATCGGCTCATCGCTCACATCGCCAAGGAAGAAATCCTCCGACAGGCGCCTTTCTTGCTTCTACACCGCCAAGGTTCCACCATTCCAAAGCCATGACCTGGGCATCCTTGGCGATGTTGACTCGGAAGTTACGGTACGAGTATGCTACGAGTGCATATAATTCGTGTGGCCCAGCGGCGTGTTGGGTGAGTGACACAACATCTTCACTTGACCCCCAACGTTGAGAACACCGCCGAAGCAACAGCTGGCTTGGTCTAGCCTTGAGCTACGGCTATACCGGTGACTGGACAAGAAATCGGTATCGGTTCTCCCGAGCAAGCAGGTCACAGGTCACTCCCTTCTTATGATGGGAATAGCTAGCACTTCGTCCAACGACGCTGTCCGGCCGCTACTCAAACGGGAATACGAACGGAAATCACAACAAGCCAGGCACCAGCATCCTTTCGAACTGGCGGCCAACATGGCATCGTCACTCCGCATTCTGCTAATTTACCGTCGCGTCATCACATGTTGCTCGGCTTCTTCTCCTCTCCAAGCGTGATGCTATTACTCACTCAATACTGCTGTGCGTGAGACTGATTCGTTGGCTTAAATCGAGAGCATGGATTCCCCGCGCTGCAGTTGATGCGGCTAGTCCGAATCCATGTCCCCGGATGTAACGCTACGTTAAACGCGCCGCTGGGCTTCCTATTCCAGGCCTAGCAGCGAACATGCAGATGGCCCTGATCAGAGAGGCTGGCGGACTTTTGGCGAGTGGCGTCTCTGTTCCTGGCGGCAGGAGCTTACTCGCCGAGGCTCAGAGGAGGGTAATCTGATGATACGATCTGACATCTGATTCCAGCAGTCGTTTTGGGGAGTTGTTGTGGCTGAAGATGGGCTTCCCGGCGAGGGTGGCTTCGTTTGTCTTTCTCGGCTTCATCCGCGTTGGCGTTTACACACTTGAGAACGGAATAGTGGAAACTCTTGATCGATCAACACAAGTGATCGGCCCATCTTTATATGGAGAGTTTTATAGCATTAACAGATCTTGGGCTCAGGTTCCATTTCCCTGACTCAATAGTGACGGCAGAGCCATGCTCAGGAAAACGCAGTGACCAATTGCCAGCTGAACAGAACGGATCAGACGCTAGGGAGCGCAAATTGGCCTCAGCATCCTCTCAAATGGGTCTCACGGGCTGCCGCTGTGGATACGAGTTTTGTCGAAGAGATTTTTCCCGAAGCGCGGTCAGTATTTCAGCCACTTGGACCAGTGCCTCTCTCCCTTTAAGCCAAGCCAATAATTCGTTTCTCGCTGCGCTACGGAAAGCTCATGACAGCACGACCGGCAAACTTGAACCGGTTGGTTGCCCCTTAGTATAAACATGTAGTTTAGCTTAGTTCAGCTCATCATGATCATCATCATCACTGGAACGTGTAGGACTGTTCGTATACGAGATGCTTGGTCAGTGTGAGCCCAATTGACGCCCAGCTAGAGTCTGGATCTCCTCGGGCCATCGGCTGGTTCTCCCCCGCATTGATCGAACGTCGAGGGCAGCGAACCAACATGAGAAGCGAGAGCCATCTCATCATAGAAACTCGTGAATGGCAAGGATTCTCTTCCCAATGGCCCCCCTTTCATCGGCAGGCTCCACCTCACCGTCTTGCTCGATGCTGCATTCGGACCATCGCCGTGTATGTGGGCCAATAATTCACAAGCGCAACCCATCTTTTGTTGGCTTTAGCTGATCATCGTGCAGGAAAAGCTGCACCGGCTGCAGGTTTTTTAAAATTAAATACGAGGCTGCTACTGTTGCTCTGCTCGGATCGTGAGATGCCATTGGGGGACAAGCCAGCCATGCAAGGAGAGGTGGCATTGGGCACTGGGCCGGCGAACAACATGGGCCACACGCGAGTCAACAAGGAGAGAATCCTTTCAGCTCCCCCGGATATGTTGTGTGAATCGCGTGGATGAGTTAACTCGTATATATCTGGCGATCCGGCAGCCCCCTTCTTCTCCCCCACAGTGGTTCTCCAGGCTTTGTCTCGGACTCAACTCGTCCTCATCACTCGACAATGAGACAAACCGTCGGAGCCGTGGGCCTTTTGGCTCTTGCTCACATCGTCGCGGGCACGCATTGCGATAGCTCCAGCCCTTGCCAGGCCAGTGCCGATGCTGTTGCCACCTGTGCAACATCGTGTATCCAGTCAGCCGCTGTCACTCAGGCAGCCTGCGCTACGTCAGACTACAAATGCCAATGCGACCAGTCAGGCGTTATTCAAGGCGCAGCTGCGAACTGTATCATAGGCGCGTGTGGATTCGGTGGAGGTTCGTAGCAGCCCAATAGACCCAGATCGTTTACTTCATTAACTAACAGCATATAGCCATTGATGTTCTGAGTTCAGTCGGAGCTCTCTGTGCGTGTGTCACGGCCAACCCGACAAGTGCTTGCTCATCAACAAGCACATCATCCTCAACAACAACTCCTTACCAGCCTCCCACAACTACTGGGCCCCCAACTTCTGAGCCTCCTACAACATCTTCAACAAGCCCTCCTTACCAGCCTCCTACTGGACCTCCCACAACTACTGAGCCTCCCACAACGACAGCTCCTCCAACGACAGAACCCCCGACGACTACGGCTCCTCCCAACACGACTGGAGGCTGCGATTCCGTCTCTCCCTGCCAGGCCAGTGCTGATGCTGTCTATGACTGTGCCAAGCCGTGTATTGAGTCTGCTGCTGTCACTCAGGCCAGCTGTGCCGTCTCTGACTACGAATGCCAATGCGGCAAGACTGCTGTTATCCAGGGTGCTGCTGTCAACTGTGTCCTAGGAAACTGCGGTAACACTGCCCTTGATGTTCTCAACCAAGTCAGTTCTCTCTGCACGTGTGTTACAGCTCACCCAACGGTTCCTTGCACCTCGGCTCCAGCTACCACGACTGGACCCCCTGCCACTACGACTCAACCTCCTGCTACGACTGAGTCTACTTCGGACTGCTCAGAGTCTGACACCACAGAGCCTCCCTCATCGACGACTGGCCCCATTACCTCAGCACCCGGCACTACTACAACTGCTGCCCCCGGCTGTGACTCTACTTCTCCCTGCCAGGCTAGCGCTGATGCCGTGTATGATTGTGCCAAACCATGCATTGAGTCTGCTGCCGTAACTCAGGCTAGCTGTGCCGTCTCTGACTATGAGTGTCAGTGTGGCAAGACCGATGTCATTCAAGGTGCTGCTGTCAACTGTGTTCTAGGAAACTGTGGTAACTCTGCCCTTAACGTTCTTAACCAAGTCTCGAGCCTCTGTGGTTGCGTCACAGCGCACCCAACTACACCTTGCACCTCGGCCCCAGCAACCACAACTGCGACGACTACTGCGCCTCCCAATTCATCAGAGACTCCCTGCACTACTTCCAGCAGCGTGATTACTTCAGCTCCCCCTGGGTCATCTTCCGGCCCTGGCGGTCCCGGCACGACGTGCAAGCCCGGAACTACATCTGACTGTGGTCCTGTTGCTAGCAGCGCCGTCCCGTCTTGTGCTCAGGCTTGCTTCAGCAGTGCCGCTCCCAAGATCCCATGTGATGTTCACGACTATGCTTGTCAGTGCCAGCCTGCGGCTCAGTCTAGCTTGACTCAGCTGCTTGTCCCTTGCGTTGCTACAGCTTGTCCTGCTGCTTCGCTTCAGGCCGTCATTGCCGGTGCCTCCCAGGGTAAGAATCAAATCCCTATTTATATCATAGATAAGTTGTCATGCTGACCATCTCTCTTATAGTTTGTGCCTGTGCCACCGCGCCTCCTAGCCCTGGCGACTGCGGAACTTCACCACCGGCCACCACCACCACAGGTCCCGGAGGTTCTCAATCCTCATCACAGCCCGGAGGTGGCAACTCTTACCCGCCGCCACCAGTTACAACTACCGGCCCTGGAACTTCAGCCACTGGCTCCAACTGCCAGCCTGTGCCTGTCAAGACCTGTGACGCCGTGGCGAGCTCAGCCGTTCCTTCATGCGCTCAGGCGTGCTTCACATCAGCTGCACCCAAGATTCCATGTGATGTCCATGACTATGACTGCCAGTGCAAGCCTGCGGCTCAGGCTAGCCTGACCCAGCTGCTCGTTCCCTGCGTGGCAACGGCTTGCCCTCCTGCTTCTCTGCAAGCTGTTATTACTGGAGCCAGCTCAGGTAAGAGCCTACTCCTTTATACATCTTCTTGACCGACTTCCATGCTGACTGATCTGTCTTATAGTCTGTGCTTGTGCTAGTGCTTCACCCACACTTATTGCCCCTGGAACTTGTCAAAGTTCTGGCCCCCCCGGCGGCGGCAGCTCTGGCGGCTCCGGTCCCAGCAACAGCGGCGGTAACGGTGGTGGCGGCTCTCCTACCACGACTCCTGGTGGCGGCGGTGGTGCTTCTCCCACCTGCAACACTGAAGCTCCCGACTGCGGTGCTGTTGCTACCTCGGCTGTTCCCTCTTGTGCCCAAGCCTGCTTCACGAGCGCTGCTCCTAAGATCTCTTGCGGCGTGAACGACTACGCATGCCAGTGCCAGCCCGCAGCTCAGGCCAGTCTGTCCCAGATTCTTGTTCCTTGCGTTGCGACGGCTTGTCCCGCGGCCTCTCTGCAAGCCGTCATCACCGGAGCTTCTTCCGTGTGTGCTTGCGCTACCGGCTCCAGTGGTTCTTCCAACTGTGGTGGAAGTGGTGGCAGCGGCGGTTCCGGAGGCTCTGGAGGCTCTGGTTCTCCTACTGGAGGCAACGGAGGTGGTGAGGGAGGAAGCGGCGGCAGCGGCGGCAGCGAGCCTACTGGCGGATCCGGAGGTTCTGGAGGCTCTGGAGGCTCTGGAGGATCCGGAGGAGAGGGTGGAAGCGGCGGAAACGGAGGAGGTAATGGAGGCGGCAACGGAGGCGGAAGTCAGCCTACCGCTCCCCCAACCATCCCTCCCAGTGCAGGTTCTCGATTGGAGATGAGCCTTGTTGCTGGTGTTTTCGCTCTCACCTGGGCGGTTGCCGTTGTGCTGTGATCTAGTTCTAGTACGAATGGCTTAATGTGTTGACGAAGCATGCGTATATTTGCCTTCATAAGGCTCTGACAACTCTTAATGAGAGGTTGAATATATTGAGCCTTCAATTAAATAATAATGAAGTTGCTATGAGTTTACTGCTCATAAGATTGATATTGTGCATCTATTGTGCTGCACACTTAATTTTGTAATTGAAGTTGTTGAGAGAAGTGAGACTCAGAATAGCTGTGGCGATTGAGATTGATTGCGATAAGACTGAAAAAGATCCGGACCGAAATCTCCACCAATTCCTTGTGGACCCTCAACCTCGACATTTCACAAACATACAACTCGCCTCCTCTCTCACTCACCACATATCTAAAGGCGAGGAAGTCAGAGGAAGATACAGCCATGGCTTCACAAGAGCAACTAGAACTCGAGGCCAAGCGGACGGCTCACGTCGAGCAGCTGTCCGATTGGCTGCTCCAAAACAGCAGCATTTACAACATCTTCCTGTCAGGCATCAAGCAAACTTCTGTCGTCGCCGGCACCGTCGTCAGCCGCCTCACTCTTACATCTACACATCTCAACTCCAAAGGCGGTCTACATGGCGCTGTCTCAGCGGCCTTTATCGACTTCACAACGGGGCTGGCAATTGCCTCATGGGACCTGAGGGAAAAGACGGGCGCGAGTGTCGACATGCACATCAGCTATCTGAGCAGCGCTGCGGGAGCCGGAGATGTCGTGGAGATTGTAGCGACGGCGGAAAAGGTTGGGGGGTCGATGGCGTTTGTGACGATTCTGATTCAGAAAGTTGAGGTTGTCGATGGAGAGGAGAAGAAGACGCTGGTGACCAAGGGCCATCACACCAAGTTTGTGAGGGGGACCGCGAAGCCAAAGACGGACGGTGAGGTGAGGAATTAGACGTGTACATTGTAAATATTATGTATACTATTAAACCGGGCGATTTGATGATATGATGATGATAGATTACAGAAGATGAATAGATATATACGGAGTAGATGGATAACAAGGCGCGCCTTTGAGAGATAAGATTTCGTTGTGGATTGCATTGTGGCTCGTTGTGATACGCTCCTAGCCCCGGCATTTGCATGCGGTTAAAAACATAGCCGAAGAACCCCTAACAACATTGAATAAGCTTTGGACGATTCCATCTGCTTGTACTTGGAAAGGCGCAGATGCTTCTTGATTTGACTCACACCGAACTTTTCTGTGGAACTTGTCGAAAAGCCCCGCCGAGAAAGAATTCCGGCTATGGTCGGGTTCCGACATCGCGATTTGCGGGCGCTAGGATTGTGGGGGAGGAAACGCAATCGTTGATTCTGGAAGCTTTCTGGGGGACTGAAAGAAGTATTAAGTTTGGTATTGTTTTGTGTTTTTACATAGTGGAAGTATTGTTGGTTTACAGACTCAATTGATGAAGAAGAGAGACCAATTGAGCCATGAGTGCGACAGAAACAACCACTGAAGTAGAATTTGAACTCTCGCCACGATATTCTCGTTCTCGCGACGAGATAAGTAAGCGGGATGAAGAGCTTGAAAGAGGGCGGTTGGATATTGAGCTATCGCAGCTCTATTCCCAGAATCGCGATGAAGCAGTTGCCGGCCCTCACGAAAACGAAACTGTTACGCAGGAACTGAAGCCTGTTGATCGAGGCCGAGATGCCTGGGCAACTCTTCTAGGCGCATTTGCATTTGATGCATTGTTTTGGGGTACATACTACCGATGAATCTTCTTCAAATTTAGCAGGCTAACTGATGGATAGGCTTTCCTGGCAGCTACGGAGTCTTCCAGAGATACTACTCCGACGTACCCGAGTTCCAAAAGGACGCTGTCCGGATCCCCGTCGTTGGAGTCTTGTCCACAGGTTTCTATTATTTCGGATCGCCCTTTTCCGCTATGCTAGCAAGAAAGTTTCCCAAATACCAGAGACACCAGATTTACTTGGGCTGGGTTCTGAGCATTGCCGGACTTTTATCCGCGTCATTTACATCGTCTGTCAATGGCCTCATTGCCACGCAAGGAGCGCTCTATGGGCTCGGCTTCGTGCTCATTTCAATGCCCATCGTGAGCATGGTGAATGAATGGTGGGTTGCGCGAAAGGGTATGGCATTTGGACTCATCTCTGCATCTTCCGGTGCCACTGGTGCGGTTCTTCCCTTCATCATTGATGCTCTCCTCCGACGATATGGGTATAAAGTCACGCTTCGGGCTTGTGCTGTCGCGATGGCGGTATTGACTGCTCCTTTACTTCCTCTATTCAAGGCTCGACTGCCAGCCTCGGACCAGGCCAATCTGGCGAGGATCAACTGGGACTTTTTGAAGCAACCTCTTTTCTGGATCTACGGTTCGGCGGTCTTGGTGCAAGGAATCGGTTTCTTTTTCCCGGTCGTCTTCTTGCCCTCTTACGCTTCTCTCTTCGACATTTCCTCCATCAAGGGTGCCTTACTGGTTTGCCTCATGTCGATTGCGCAGGTTCTGGGACAATTCGCCTTTGGCTACTTCTCAGACAAGAGTCTGCCCGTGAGCCTGTTAATGACTATCTGCTGTGCCTTTGCGGCGACGGCGTCATTTACGTTCTGGGGCCTGGCCAAGTCACTGCCGCTTCTCGCCGTCTTTAGCTTCATTTATGGCTTCTTTGCTTTTGGGTTCGGAACCATGCGTGTGGCCATGGGTCGGGCCGTTAGCGATGATCCGTCGACGGTGTTTGCCACCTATGCGATATTTGTGTTTTTGATGGGCGTTGGAAATATCTTGGTTGGACCTCTCAGTGCCGGATTGATGGCGCCCAGGGAGGTTATCCGAGAGCATTACGCGGGCAACAAGTACGAGCCCATGGTGATTGTGACGGGAGCAACATCGTTGTTTGCTGCTTTTATTGTTTTAGCGTGGCATGGTTACAAAGGATTGTCAAAATGAGTTTGGGATATGTAGAAAAAGTGCGTTGGGTACATTTATATACGCATGTAGTGAATTATAAACACAAAAGAGAGATGATGCAGCGAGTACATGCAGTTGCACGACTTAGAGCAAGAATTGTCCCTATTATCACAACCCTAAAGTGTAGCTCTATTTATCCAATTCTACCCTCTGCTAATATCATGAAAATGTCCCTTCAATTGATTACGTGCAGTTTCTCAGCCTGGAGACATGAAGCAAACAGACCAACTGGTGGCCAGATGACACTGTTTAAATAGCCAGATGCTTAAATGGAGAGTCATCAGCAAGAAATACTTGATTCAATCAGAATACCTCACTTTATTAAAGGTATCTCTTGCGTAGCAATCTCTTCGCCCTCTTTAACGCTCGCGTTTGCATTTCCTCTTGGCCGCTCTCCACTTCTCGTTTGCTTCTCCTGCGCTCACCGTTGAGCATTTAAAGCCCTTCGCTTTTCTTTTGACCTCTCTCCATTTCTATTTCTCACCATCTCTTCTCTTCTCCCGAATTTGATCTTCGTTCTTCTATCCTCTATCTATTCGTCTTCGGTTATCTCTTCGCAGTTGACCAACGAGTGTACCAAGAGCGGTCCCTCCAAGCGCATTCATCCTTTTGATCTCCCATTTCCGCTCTCAAAGTCTCAAGCTACTCAGTCGGAAACGAAATCATCACTGACAGCAACCATGGCTGACTCTTGGAGCCAAGAGGAAGTTCCGGAAGACCTCAAGAACACCGTCCTTCACACGCCCGTTTGCCTAGATGCTGAGATCCAACAACTTAATTTGCGCTTCCTGGAGAACGAACTCCTTGTAAAAGTAGCTGATGGTGAGCACATCTACTATGATGAGCGTGGAAAGATGTCAATGACTGGTGCCGTATCCCCTGTTGAAGGGTCCATCCAAGAGCCCCAGTTCGATACATGTATCATATGGGGTCCTGGAGCAGAGGCGAGAGTTGCCAAGAGACTCATCGACCTGGCACCGGCAGTTAAGCATTCGATTTGGACTACGACACAAGAGGTGCTCTCTAAGATTCCCGCGGATCCAACCAAGGCTCCGCTCGTCATCGCTCTTCTCAGATCCGCCATCGCGAAAGAACGAGAGTGTTGGAAGCAACTGGACGCTCTAAGGACGATACAAACTCTCCAATCACTTCTAGCTCTAAACATGAAAGCCATTGTATCTTCCATGTGCGCCTCAGCTAGCATTCCTGCTGTCGAAGATAAACATTTCATTCGGATAGCTGAACGTGTATTCCCTCGCGAGTCCTACATTTTCATGGCGATGCGTGAACAACACCGACAGCTGAGCAAAATGAATGCAGATGTTGATGATCAGATGGAATTAGATTGGTTCATAGAGAGGTGGGATCCCATCCTAGAGAAGCTGCTACCTGGACGACTTGACAACAAGATGGAACAATACGCAGACAGGATGCAATACCTCTTGGACAACGACGAGCGCTATTCCCCCAAGTGGTGAATATGAGGTCATTGGTGATTGGGACTTTGAATCATATGGATCGATCAGGCGCCGATTGAGACATCTGATGGACATATCAATTAGAAAATATGAGCACGATTCGGCAAAAGCGCGGCCGCTGGGACCTGGGAATATTTGCACTCGGTTTATTTGCCTTTCCTTTTTTTCTTCTCTTTCATTTACTCATTCGCACTGGAATTCGCAAAAGTTCTTTCTTCGGCCGTCTTCGTTGGCATCGGCTTCATCTTCAGTTATTCGGTGAAAACAATTTCGGGTCTCTCTTCTACGGATGGGCATTGTCTACGACATTTGCATTTGGCGAAAAGAGCTGTGATGGCTCCTGATATCGAGGATTCGTGGGGATGGAATTGCAGGCTTGATACTCTCTACTCTTACTTAGTCAATTGAACGTTTCGCAACTCATCCTTTGCCCCAGACTCTTGGTCGTAGATGCAACTCAAACGCACTCGTTATAGCCCTAACAATAAACTATCTGTATGCCAAGAAGAGTAAACCAAGGAGTTACGCCTTGTGGAGATTCCCTCATCCACAGACTGGGTCCGCCTCCAGATCGCGTCAGACGGATCATCATCCGCGAGCACTGCCACTGTTAAGCGAAGCGGCGATCAACGAAGGAGCAATAATGAACTGAATCCTACGAATTTGATCAACACTCTTCAACGTTGCAGCCGAATCGCCTCTATCTAAATTACCCCACAACTTTATCATCGCCACGAGTAAGTACGTTGATCAAGATGAGTTGTTGTCGAGTATTCGCGACTTCTTTTGATCGTACCTTTGGAGACTCCCTCTAACACGATATAATTAGAAACAGATCTATCTAGGTGATTCCAAATGCTACTGATGAAAAGTATCTCCAGACAAAAGGCACTGTGATACAAAAATAGAAACCTCTTCGTAGTGTCTTTTACGGCCTCTCCGATCACGGACCGCAACAAACTTGACATTCTCAAAGGCGTTGCAAACCTGCACAGCCCTATTACGACTCAAATCACTGTAGATTTATACACCCATCAGCAGACTCGCCTCTTACGAAAACCGAGCCACATAGGCCAAAAAAGCAGCATGTTCAGCCACTGCGTCAGCTCACAGTATAAAAGGCAATGAGGATCGTGACTAAGTGACATCGTGACCAACTACTGGCTTGGCCACGGTCTCGCCACAGAGACTCAACAAAGTTTGAGCGCTTACAAACTGTCTCCTTTGTTCTAATTAAAGAAACTCCATGGAAAACTCTACGATGAATACGCGGCCTGTTCCTGCAGGATCGCATCGCGGTCGCGAGAGGGCAGATCAACGGCCAGCAGCTGCAGGGGGTTTGGCATCATGGATATCGCTATCTATCTCCTACACAACGGATGCATCCAAGTACCAAATATATGGGGGAATAAGGGGGTACGGAGACGGGTGAAACACCAGACGCTCCTCAGCGTTCAGCTTCAACCTTCAAGTCGAGTTGTATCAAGGTTGTGAAACCTCAAAGCTGCACCGTTTCGTTGGGACGGTGGGCCGAGTTTAGAGTGCTAGCCCGAACAGATTTGAAACAGTCATTAATGGGATCTGTGGAGGCGCGCGTCAAAAACCCAGGATCCGAATAGAGGCAGAGCGGCAGGGCCCGACTGACGGAAACGGCCAAGACATGGCCGGCTGAGACAACGTCTATTGTATTGCTCGCCTCGCCAGGGAATGCTCTCCATCTGGTCAACAATGCATAATCTCCTTCTGTCTTACACATTAACGGTCATTGTAATGGGCACTTTAATGAGGACACTTTAACAAAGTGGCTGGTGTGGCGTGGTTTTGCGCACTCTCACCGAATCTCACATGCCAGACCACAAAAGTGACGAGAGTAAAATCGAAGAGAGAGTAAAAAAAAAAATACTGATCATGACAAGAAAATTTTCAGAGCAGCGTGCTCCCTCCCGAAAAGGGCCAAGTGACCCAACGGAAGCCGTCCGAATGGCTCGCGCTTCGGCAAAGTGTAGCTTGTTTGGCGAGACGAGGTCAGATGAGAGGCCCCAAGGCGCACAATTTTTGATTAGCAGGGCTGACTGCCCTCTCAAGAGCAAAAGAGAAAAAAAAAATGGGTTGCCGAGACAGCGAAAAGAAAATTTCGAGTGAACAATTGATGGTTGTGTGTCTCAGTTTAGGTATGGCATGCAATATACAAGTAAAAGAGAGACACAGGACAAGGGAGGGGGCGTGAGGGTCGCGAGCGACGGCCGGTTCTGGCAAGCGACACAGTCCACACGCCCCCCTCTGTCTCTGCTTTTTGCGTCCTTGCATGCAAGAGGAACGTCGACAATGGGATTGGATGCCTGTTCTGCACGGTCGGTGGGTTAGTCGCGGCGTAGAGATGAAGAAGAGACGAATCAGGAACTTTGGAATATGAGAGTATAAGAGCGAGAGTGGATAAAGAAAGGGAAGTGTTCAAGGGCTAGCGAGCAATAGAATGAATGGCAGCTTGCAACGTGCTTTCAAAGAAGAAAAGGGCATTGTCCATCCACTACTCGTACTAGTCGTATAATGAATCGCATTGTTGTATAGCAGTATCAAGACACATCGCTACAAACTCCACGGTTACTGTCTCGCGCATTCCATCCAGCTGCCCATTATTCACTGCGTGGCGTTCGTATTACAGACGCCACACAAGGAGGCCGCCCTTGCTGAGGACTCCAAATATGGACGACGGCTGGAAAGAATAGGTGCAAATGGCTGTTTGGGGGCCGCATTGTGCAGAGCGCCACAGCTGGGGTGAATGTGAATGGGCGAGTTTGACTGCTGACGACGGGTCCGGGTAGACAGGACAGGCAGCCTTCAAAGGAAGAGGTCTAGTGCGCTGCTTATGGCGGACGGCGTGAAAGGAGGACTGCTTACGGGCAGGACAGGAGACTCCGTACAAAGCATGCTTGTAGCAGAAAATAGAAGCCGTACAGTAGATGTCTTTGATGGGTAGGTGGGCTTACGATGCGCACTGACAGTGGTGTAGGGTATTCATCAAAGGACAAGGCGATCAATAAAGTTGCCGGCATGCAAGTAAGGAGGGTGTGTGCACTGAGTAGCATGGGAAAGATGGATGAATGAATGCTCAAAGAGAAGAATACCACTCACCAAACCGCGTATCCAAAACCAAAAGCCTTGGCGATGTCGTTGCCATCTTTGACATGCCCGATATCAATCCCACAAGTTTAACCTGGTGGTGACAGCCACAAGCCAATAGAAGTCATCCATGGTGGCCTCTCCACTGCTGGAACCCGCACCCACTCGCCACTTTGAACAGCATCTCTGTCCTTGCCTTGATACTCAAACGGAGCACACACACGAAAGTACGTAGGCACTCGGATCGCCGTGGTCATGCGGACTAATGCAAAAAGAGTCCGGCAGCAGTTGTGCGTCACCGCGGTGAGACTCGTGAGAGAGAAGAGCGAGACTAGCAGCATCGGACCCGAAGCGATAGCGCTTGTTGACTAATGATGTCGCCTGGATAAGGCCTTCGCATATTGGATAGGCAGACGCGGTACAGTAGCGAGTGTGTCATTGCCCATGGCCGATTGTGGGTGGATGGGGCATGCAGGACCACGTCCCATGACTGTTTTCCCTCTCAGCTAGCCCGGTAGTTGACAGTCGTCGCTAGTCTGGCGATTGCGTAGCAGGGCCCGTGTAGCGTGTCTAGGACTTCTTCTGCTTTGCTCTGCCATGACGATGATTCTTGGTGGTTTGCCTTGGTTTGCCGCGATATCGTCATGATGGCAAATATTGTTGAACCGAACTAGGTAGGTTGGGGGAGCAGGAGCGAAAAATGAGGCTCTTCGGACAAATGCCTGCACGTCAGCGAGGCTGTGAACGCGGAGAGTTGTGGATGTCGCGATCGGGTGTCGCCATCGATGCATCAACATCTCCCTCTGGTTGCCTCTTGCTAGCATACAAACAAGCATCATTGAGTGAGGCAGTGAAAGGTGAAGATGAAGATTGTGTGTTGCAGCAGGTGGTGTCGCCGACAGCCGGCAATCTCCTGGAGGTGTGGCGCATGGCCCGTGGCTTTGTGGCTGGCTCCAAAGCAGCTTAGCGTAGGGCCCAGCAGGGTCTTAGCGAGGGGCCACAAAAACTGGGCGACTTTCCAGTGGACTTGGGGCAGGCAGCACAGCCCAGGCGGCTGAAAATCAATGAAGCAGGAGCCTGGATTTTAGTGGTCTTCAGTGGAGGTCTGACATGACATGACGGGCATGATGGCGTCCATGCCCTTGCAGCATTTGCAGCGGCCGCTGTTAGTGCTCTGGCGGTCGCGGTGCGGAGGGCGCTAACAGGGACCGCCTAGATGCGGACCGACGCCATTGCCCGGCGTGTCCCGCTCTCCACCATCTAGGACTCCAAGCTTCAAATTGAATTGTGGCTGTCCACAATCCCAGAGGGCATCGCTTCAATCGCGCCGATCCCCGAAGGTCGAAGCTACTGCTGCTGCTGGTCGGTTCGATGTGATGCAGGTGAGGTTGATGCCCTGCTAATGCGATGCTAATGCCAGGCAGAGAGACATCACCAGAAGAACTCTGGCGCTACTGCTGATGCTACTGCTGATGCTAATACGAAAACTGGATGGATCAATTGCTACTGTACGAAATCAAATCGATGCGACGAAGCTACTGCCAGGCAGGCAGGTCTGCTGCTAACGGCATAGCCAGTGCGATTTCTGGACCGAACTGAATGAGTCAATCCCCCGTCGACACCCGCGATCCGAGACGTGCGTCAGTGTGTTCTGCATCGCATCTTCGGCCTGGACCGCCGTCGCCCGTTGGCCAATTGTGAGGATGGTGCTTTGGCTTCGGTGTTCAAGGTAGGGCTAGAATCGCATCTCTGTGCAGGATCCGAATTGGCACTGCATGAGCAGCTTCATCAGCCGCTCGAGCAAGGCGCGTCTCTGCCATCTGTCAATTCAATTTGACGGTATTTTCAGCCGCTGCCGGTCGCTGCCATTGGCCAACAGCGTGCGTTTCGAATAAGCGCAGATGCAGCAGAATATTCTCGGGAGGCCGTCTGTGCTGCTATTTTCAGCGCCCTGCCGTTTCGAAATTCTGCAGCCTGCGACGATGCAATGGCCGTGAGCAAAGCATCGTTTGGCTCCCTCTTCGCGCTCTCTCGATTCGATCTAGATGAGATGCCAGAATTGGCGGCAGCCTGGGCGTACCTTTGCAATCTGGTAGAATCTACTCTAGTCTACTGTACCTCTGACCTCACTCACTCGCATCGGTCGCTTTGAGCAAGCATCAACTCATTCCATTCAACTGCCCTTCCCCCTTCTGGCTGGCCGCTCAGGAACTGCAAAGACCAAAAACCCACCGTCCGTGGCTATGGACGCTCAGCCGCTCCGCTATTGGACTGGCTTCCTCTCTCTGGCTGCTGCTGCGCATCCACACTGGGGACGAACAAGAAGGGAGTCATCGGAGAAGCCCTTGGACTCGCTAGCGCTCTGAAGATGCCTCACATGCCTCGCCGGGGAGGAAACCCACTCCCCATGTTGCCAGTAGGCAGAAAGCGGAAAGACGGCAGGGGTTCAGGTGCAGGACTCTTGTCGAGACTCGATATGGCTGGACAAGGAGAGTGGAGGGGGCGTGTGAAACAGGGACACGACGGCCAAAAGCGGCCAAGGTCTTGTCCCTTCTCACGCACTCCCATCGCTTTGTCTTTATAAGTCTGCGATGCACCCTCACCTCGTTCTCGATCCAGCATTTCCAGGCAACAAACGCACAGCAACCCCACAAGTTCTTTATACTACACTACAACTACTACTACTACATTGTCTTGCATTACATTCCGGACAAGGATCAAAGAGGACAGACATTGAACACACACTTTGTACAAAAGGCTCTTCATACCCACCTTTTGCTGCATCTTCTCTTTCATCCTTACACCAACCAACAACAAGAACAACAACCACACATTCCATAATCGGAGTCGTCTTTGAACAAGAATAGCCATAGCACCACACTTGATCACACACAAAAAGACCAGCTCCGGCGCTCACTCGAACGCCTTGCCATCGCAAGGACTCTTGGTCTCTCGCTCACCAGCAACTCAACAACAGCGTACGACGCGCACATTCATCCGCCGCAAATCGGACACAATGTGCACCACCAACGTATACACCTACGTCTACTCAGACGGCCACAAGGAACAGTCCCGCCAGCCCGTTTTCTGCTCTGCATCACGGCAGGGCAAGGTCTGCTCCAACAACGTCGTCTTCCAGCACCCCAACCAGTACATCCAGCACTCAGAGGCATCATTCGGCACCTCGCCTAGCTCTCCCTTCGTCAGCCAGTTCCCGCCCACGCCCACTTACAGCCCGCGATCTGGCACACCAAACTACCGCTCCGGCGACGAGTCCGACCGATCTCGCCGCAGCACCTCGAGCTCACGGCGCCGCTCTGCCAGCCTCTACATCAACGGACAGAAAGTATATGACCTTGGCCGCGATGGATCACGGCGCGAGCGCATCGTTCTAGTTGAAGGCCCGCCCACCCCACGAACTCCTCCTACTGCCTTCAACTTTCCCAGCGCACCGCCTTCGCCCAATGCCTCCGCTCATGCTTCCGCCTCTCCTTCTGTCTACGGCTCTTCACCTCGCGACTCTGGCTCTAGCTTCTCCCGCCGGCCCATCATTGTCGATGGCCGGGTTCCTCGGGATGAGCGGGTTGAGCGCAATGAGCGTGTGGAGCGACCTCGCATCCAGGTCGAAGTAGTAGAGGCCATCCCTCCCGCAGCCCGCTCTTCTTCCAAGCATGATCGCCACTCTTCCACCAGCTCCCGCGACAGCCACGGACGGAGCAGCGCCAACGAGGAGGAGACCATTCGACACCGACGCGAGCGGGAGGAGCGACGGGCCGACAAGCAGCGCGATGAGGAAGAGGAGCGACAGCGCCGCATCCGCCTCCGCATTGCAAAGGCCAACGCTGAGATCAACAAGCGCCCGCCCGTGCCGATGCCTCCCGCCCCCATCCGCGCCTCCTCCTTCAAGACCACCGCAGCCTCTGGTGATGACGATGTTAAGAAGCTGACGGACAGTGTCAGGCGCATGAGCTTTGAGGAGGAGCGCCGTGAGGAGAAGGCTCGCGACATTGCCCGCAAGCAGGACCAGCGCGAGGAAGACGAGGCCCAGCGGCAGCGTCTTGCCGAGCGCATCAGGCCGCGACGCCGCTCCACCATCGGCTCCGGCGGCCGTCGCCACCGCGACCGCGTGCTCTACGATGACGGCGGTTATCGATGGGAGTAAAGGAAGTCGGATGATGACATCCTCTATTTCCGCGCATCACTCCTTTTGTCTTTGACTTTACACATTGACATCCTTTCCTTTTTCCTTTTACTTCTTTTCCTTTGTATTGATACGACTACTTTTTGCATGACTTGAGCATATTACTTGGAGGTGGAAAAAAAAGCCATCTTTTCAAAAGTAAAAAAAAGAAACGAAAAAGAACAAAAAAAGGCATTTGGAATAACAACAGAACACATGTGGTTGGCATTTGGATTTTTGACAAGCAAGCGATGATTTTTTATTTTTTATTTTTTATTTCCTTTTGGAAAACTTTTTCTTGTATACTATGAGTTTTATGATACCATATAATACCCGATAATGAATATCAGTGGAGTTTTTTTTCTTGGAGTATTATACTTGCGAGCCCATATCGTCCATGCAACTGCGCACTTTTTTTCTCCCGCTCTCGTGCTTGTATACACGCCCCTTCATTTACTTATTACACTTTGACGGGCCAAGGGCTGCATGGTGACAGAATCGAGGTGGTCTGGATGGATACAATAAGCAGTGGAGTGTTAGTGTTTCATTCCACCGAGTCTTGGTCGCCACACTTTGTCCATTTCAACGTGTGAATGCCCACGAATTACTCGTCTTACTACTGTATCTATAACTTCATTCCATTTCTTTTTCATAAGTGATCGACCTTGAAGACTACTCTTCCTAGAATAGAGAAATACAACGATTAGTTTGGCTAAACCGGCTCACCTGGCCACAAACCGCAACCCTCCCTCGCCCGCCCGTCTCTCCTATCCCATTCTCCCATCCATCCATCCCACCCCCTTGTGACGAAGGATGCATTTTGCATATGCATCATGCAGTTCCAAAATGCACCATGCAAGACCGGGCTTATCGATAAAATGTGTAGTTTCTGCGAAGCTGCCAGTTACGTCAAAGCAAGCGGGCCCGGCGCCGCCAGTAGGAACAAGAGGCGAGACACCATGTTTTGGCAACGATGCTGGAATCCTGGTCTTCGTGGACCGAGTCTGGGGATACGATAGGCTGGAGGGGAAGAAATGAGTGTGAGTGGGCGCATGCGAGTATATGGGGACCAGGGGAATTCGAGCAGGGATGAAAAAGAAGGACAGGGTGCCGGAGAGGATGGGGATTCTTCTTATTTTTTTGTGGGAAAAGAGTTGATGTTTCTGTGTGGATTTGCCTAGAGATTTATGTTTTTAATTTATAGGATAAAAGTTGCCGTATTATGGCTTTGCGACTGAGCGGTTTATGGATGCGACTGGAGCCGACATGCGCGATTATATTTCTTGCCGAGGAAGACCTGTTACAGGAGACAAGAAAGAGAAAAAAGGAAGAAAAGAAATGAATGCGATCAATCAGACGGATGTTGAAGAAATGATATCGCGACGCGATAGATATGTGCAAAGATATAAAATGTTTGGTGGTTGCGATCACGGGCGCGATAGCTTCAGGGCGAGCGAGCCGAATGTCTCAATAAATCAAGTTCGGCACCGGCTAAAAACCGTTCTCGTGATGAAACAGAATTTTCCTCTCTTGGCCAGGTCTCAGCTTTTACCTAACCCACCATCTCGATTTTTTTTACCCTCTTCTACTTTCTCAGAAAAGCATGTGTTCTGTTCCTGGCCCAGGCCAAAATAAAATGTCAAGCCCGGCTATTCCCCCAACAAACACCATGCCCACTCACACTGATGATACTCACACCTCGCACTCAGACGGGCCCGTAAATAGTAAGAGAAGAGACGGAGAAGCAGCATGTAACATGTCGCATGTAACGCACGTCCCCTTGCCCGGATTACATACATAAACACACACGCACCTACATTACATTACATGGACCGCACCCAGAAGCAAGGCACGGCACGTCAAGGTTACTAGCAGTCCAGACGATGCCGTAAAAAGAGAGAGAGAAAGAGAAAAAAAGCGGGATATTCGCAAGGGTGGGAAGGCCAAATGCACACGCCCTCCCCCCTCCATTTTTTTTGTTTTTTCGGACGACAGAAAAAGTCACCCGGGAGACCACGCGGGAAACTCGGTGTGGAGGCCCGGCCGGATTGTGAAGCGAAAGGAGGGCGGAGATGCGGCGTGATTGGGTGGATGGGCGGAGAGGTTGAGAAAATGGACCGGAAGGGAATCTCTTGTTCAGCTTGCTTGCTCTTTGTCGGGTCGGACCAAAGGGGGCAGCTGGAGCTTATACAGCTGAATGAACTTGAACTAGTAAGTTGTGAAAGCTGGGGACGGGAGAGCTATGAAGCTGGGGGCGGGAGTGGATGGCGCCGTGAGAGAGGTAGAAGAGTTTTGTATAAGTGAGTGAGTTGAGAAGGACTAATATAGTGTCGACGGTGAATACAAATATAGTACTAAAACTTGACTCAAGAAGGGGCCATCAATACGGATGTTTGGCAGGTGATGGCTAAAGTAGAAAAAGGGTTGGCCACTGAGACCCGACATAAGTCAAAAGTGTGTCTGGGGGGAACGGGATGGGGAGATGGGGAGATGAGTGATGTGCCGGCTTTTGCCATGCCCGGTTATATGGACCAAAAGTGAGGTGGTGGTGGCGGCAGTAGCATCGGCCGAGAAAAAAGAGTTGGTGTGAGTGCATCAAAAGAGGCGGTGTGTGTCCAATACCGGGCCTATTTGCAATGCTCGTATCGTATCTAACTGTACTATGTCGTGATGGGGGCCGGGGCCGGATATGGGCCTGGAAGTGGAGGAGGCGCCTTGGACGACTTGTCGAAAGCCGGATGTGGCTTTTCGAAGGTGCATATTGACCGCTGAAGCATGTCGAGTTTGACAGCGTCGGGCAACTTGGGTCCTGGGAAGCTAGGCATGGATATGTTGTGGTAGCGTTGCGGTTTATGCATCTTGGACTGGTCACGAGTGTGCTACATGATGCGAAGTAGCGAGTCATGGTGTTTTTTTCACGACGATGTGTTTTGCAGATAACTGGAGGGAAGCTTGCCTAGGGAGGTTGTATTGAGCTAAACTCGTGGTTCTCATGATGTCTTTTAACATCGGATGTGATATGCCGGCGAGTTTCTGAATCTTGTAATTGGTTATCTTGCTTTACATCGATGGTATCAACCGCAAAGAAGTCTTGACAAGGATTAAGATCCCATCCCATGAGAGATCGTGTCTGATAGTGAAATTTATGTAATCAAGAGGTTCAGTAAAGCTATAATAGCTGGCTCCAGGAAAGCTACGCCCCAGTCTTTGGGTACAAGTTATATGTAGTGAAGTCTGGGAGCGTTCCTTTCGAGTTTCGTATATACGGGAGTGAACTCCAGTCTTATCTAGGTACCTAGACATACTAGAGCGTAAATCCCATAGGATGTCCTCTTTTCTATTTCATATGTCACGTCTTTTCTATACAGTTCATTTAGTGGTTATAGATCATTCATTCAAGTAGTAAGGTGTGTATATGTCGTTGTCTATATAGGTATCTAAGTATTGAATATTCTATGTAAAAGAAGACTGCCCTCTGAATAGACATATTATACGGATGGAACATGAATCATCTTTATTTCTCTCACTTGCCTGTCGATATCTTCCATCTTCCATCTCTATTTCATCCCATCTTGAGATACTTAATGACTTCTTCATTATCTCTGAAATAATCGATAATGGACTAGCTAAATGTCTCAAAGTTACTTGACCCAGTTCCAATATAATAGTAAGATTTCTCTCTTGAAACCAGAAATGGTCCATTGCTGGTCAGAGTCTTAGGCTTTTCATTTTCATTTTTTCTGTAAACAACAGTTCGTTTCAATATGACCGGCAGTCGCCGCTCGTCCTACATTCAACACTCAATAGTAAACTCAATCCCAGTTTAAAGATCCAGAAACTCTATCTTTGAGAAAATATCTTCTGCTCGAATCTGCAAGGCGCATATTCTTACGAGTTTACTGGGGATCATACCATGGATCATCCTTAGACACGTCGGGAACTTGCTCTAGCAACCATTCCTCCATTCTCCCGGTCCATGGCCATTCAAAGACCACTTTGTTCCCATCTTCTTTGGTCATATTGGGAGTCGTCCCTCCAATTGATATACTCTCCAAATGTGGTAGGACAGATAAAGCTATTCTTGCCGCTTTCTCATCTGTCTCTGCTCCTTCCTGTAACACGGTACGATGATAAGCTCGTCCGTCCGGCCCAAAATATGCATTACCACACCAGAGACCTCCATCAAATCCCAAAGATAGATGGGCTGAATAAGGAAGCTCAAGGTGTCTTATATTTGGGTAGCCGACAAGTTCACGAAGAAAAGTCTACCTGTGTTAGTCGTAAAAACTTTTGCCCTGATCTTGAATGCTTACCTTGAGGTATGGGTCGTTGGGTCGTTTAATGATAATGATATCATCAGGCTCAAGACCGAGGCTATTTTTCACCATTTGTAGTTTCTCTTTGTCTACTTCCACGTAGTGAAAGCGTTCGTCGCTATACATACCCGTCAAGTCGCTATACGTAGTCCCCGTACCGATTCTTCCTTTCAAAGATAGGGAAACAAGATTCGGCATGGCTCTGAGCAGATCTAGATGTCCATTATAAACTGAGTCTCCATGTCTGTGCGTTGCAACTTACCAGACAGTAGAGGCTCACTCCATTCACGTCCAGCATCAAACTTGAGAGACCGAATGGATGGCACTTTAGAAGTGCTCTCGATAAAGGACTCTTGGTTGCTTCTAGACCCCGTAGCTTCTAAGACTTGTAGATTCGGACACATGGGAATGAGATGGAAAGAGGACTGGCTTGGAACGAGGTGATTGACCGACGGGAGTGAAAGATTTCTTTTTGAGAAGGCACTTTCAAAGTAATTGGCAGACTGCTCAGAAAGCTTCCAGTCTATTCGTTCCAAATTGTGCATCAAAGTCAGGACATCTGCAAAGAGCTCGGGTATTTCGTCCCCCGGATTCGGTGAATCATATCTAAATCCGTATTCCCCGCTGCTGACGTAGATGTCTACGTAGAGATGTTTAACCGAGTCGAGAGCCATGGGACAGTCCCTCATTTCTCGCAACCGATCTCGAGCATTTCTCCAAGGCATCCTATCCATCCCCCACTTATTGTTGTCAATTACCAGCCGGTTAAAGAGATCATCTGGACACACGCGACCGTCAATTCCTCTATAGATTTCGGAACTCGGGTCGCACAGCTCTTTGAATGGGTCGTCGCGATTCTCCAGCCATTGCAAGTTTTCGTTGATCCATGGATGGTCAATATCCTTGATGAAGATTGGAATTTTACTATGGCTTATGATCGGTGACAGTAATTCATAAGTATGCTGGACGAATGAGTGGAAGTAGGACTGCAACGGGGCATTCAAGAGGCTCATCTTGATCCGCGTTCGTGTGAGTCAGTCGGCTTTGTCTTTGAGCGTGTCAGCGATGAATTTCCTCCTCGTTGGGGCAAGCTGGCTTTTAATATGGTCAATTTGTTGCGTTGGGCGGATCCTTCATGGAAGCCTAGAATGTATGCAATGTCTGAGTGAGGGCGCTGACGACGCTCGGGCACATTATTGGTTTAAAGAGTTTCGGAGAGTTAAGAGGCCTAGGATGCATGAGCCTTTCCTTGGCGCAAAACACAGCCTAACGCTGTTCATAACGAACATGTGTCATTTTAACCTCTTCCGCCATTTAGAAATACGTGGCCACGTTCAATTGTTATTCACCCGAATAGGTAGAAGCCATAGCTGCTACAAATTTTACATTTAAAAACAGTGCATAAAAGTGATGCACTATTATTTTCATGTGAATTGGATACACTGAAGAGCTACTCTAGAAACACCGGTTTCACAAAGAAGGAACAACTAGCCACAGAACGTTTATCAGCAAGATCTCGCATCCTTATATTCTTTCATCTTTACGTTCTTCTGTCTTTTCCAATTCCTTCTTTAAATGCTCAATAACCTTTTTATATCCAGCTAGCTCTTTTATCTCTGCGATAGTCGGTAATAATTTGGCAAGAGGCCCCGAAGTTACTTGATCAAAAATTAGCCTAACGGTGAGATATCTCTCTTTGGTATCCATATCAGCATCTGCGAAAGCAAGAATCATCCTAGCAATCCGAAGTACTTGTTTTCTTCGCTCAGTAGGGTTAACGATGCGAACGGCCTCTTCAACGCGTTGAAAGACGAGCATTATAACGCTTTGCTGGTAGTTGCTTGGTTTGACTTCCAAAAAGGCAAGAATCTTCAAGGCCAAAGCCCTCAAACTGCCAGGCTGTATCTCTTCACTTACTGCAAGCAGGTCGATAGTAGTATCAAAGATAGCCTCTAGGTCGCTGACCGGAATATCGTTGCCAGAAGATGCATGGCCATCCAAATGAGCTTCTCGAGCCATTTCAAATCCTGATTCAACAAAAGGAAGCAACTTTGATATCACAGAATCGGTTCCCTGATTGATAGCTGTGTGTAGTACTCCCAGACCTACAAGAGTAAGGCCAAGAGCTTCATCATGTTCCGAATGCTTGCAGCAGCTTTGGTATTCTTCCCATCTCATGTTTGTAATCTTGTCAACCATGGAGTCCATGCTCTCCACAACTCTCGCTCCCACTTCCATCACCAATTTCTCACTGAACCTGGATAGCAATCTTGGCCTAGGACTCAACGTTGCCGCTCTCAGGAGTTCAATGCCAGCCTGTCCACAGACTTCAGCATTGAGCTGATCTTTAGCCTTGACTGCTGCTGACAATCGCTTCGAAAGTATGCGAATCAGTTCCTGCATCGGTGCTTCTCCTGCCTTGCCAAGATGCCCTACTACGTCACTCATAGCAATCATCCAGAGCTTAGAGATAATAAAGGACAAGTGCCGGAAGCCTTTGCCTCGCTCAACAGCCACCAAAAGCAGTTCAACGCCAGGCAGAACAGAAGTTTCTGCTTTTTGGAACTTTCGGTTCAAACTCAGGTGTTCGTTAATAAGGTGTCTCTTGAGCTCATTTGCACGCCTCTGGACTGTCATTTCCAATACTGGCTCTCCCAATCCAGGATAGGAGACGAGATTGTTCAGTGCTTCGACCCATGAGTTCGTGATCAATCGGATTAGCTGTCTGTCATTGGCCGCAATAGCAGTGTCCAAAATGTTCACCGCAGCCAGAGCCATTCGATATAAGACTTGTGGGAAGTGTTTTCCATGGCTGCCTTGGACAAGTGTATTTGTCGATCTGCTGATATGAGGTGATGCCACACCATCAGCGCCAGCTCCATGATCCAAGATGGGTTCACCGTCTTTGTTAGCAGAGCTTAAGCCAAAGAACTCGGACAAATCGTCTCGGAGACGTGATATATGGTCATTGTCTTGTCTTGTTGTAGGTGCGTCAATGTCATTGTGCGACATTGTGGCCAACTCAATCACGTCATTGAAGGCGTCTTTACCTAGCCTAACCAATGCTTTGAGGAAAATGGTTTCACCATTTGGGATTTCCTTCTTCAAAGATTTCTCGAATTGTTTGATGACACGGTTGATCGTTTCCATACTACCGGCTCTGGAATTCGCCCTAAAGTCTTGCCGCAGAACCTGTTGACGGTTATTCCAAGGGAGGTCGTGGTCTTTGTCGTGACCCAGAGTCCCTTTGCTTCTCTCCGACAAAACATGCATAATGTCTGTATGTCCACGGGCTTTTGCAACTTCATACGCCGTACCCGTTCGTCCTCCAGCTTTACTAATTTTGGCGCCGTTCTCCAAAAGTAGAATCACCATTTCCCTGTTTCCATGGTATGCTGCTGCCCGGAGAGCTGATCCGAGTGTACCGCTTTGATCATTGACTTTCACACCATGCTTGAGCAATATCTTGATAGTTTCCAGAAATGGGCGCACGTCTAGTCTTGGTTTGAGCCCCATGACGGCAGCTGTTACTGGGGTTCCGTATATTTTGTGCGTTGCACGGATATTTATACGTTTCGAGCAAAGTAGTCTAACAAGTTCCGAGTGGCCGTGAAATGCTGCAGAGTGGAGAGAAGTGCCGAATGGCCAGTCTTTCTCAATGATCATCTTGGAATCTCCATAACGTTTGAGGATTGCATTGGCACAACGGCAACACCCGATCAAGGATATGACTTGTAAAGCCGTGCCGAAAGAGCTTTGTATCTTTACGTCTGCCCCGGCCTTAACAAGGCGCAATATCACATCTTCATGATGCTTTCTGCAAGCCGTAACGAGGGCTGTTTCTTTATTCGCATTTGTAAAATTGAGTTCCGCCTTTTCAACAAGAAGTTCCACTGCTTGTAAATTTCCGTAACGAGCCGCATAGTGTAGAGGAGTGTGACCTTCTTTGTCTCTCGCATTGATCTTCGCACCGTTCTGTATCAGTTTCGCAATAGTGGAGCTGGTATCGTATATTTTCACCGTATTCCGTAAAGCCCAGTGGAGGGGAGTTAGTCCATCGCCATCAAGCTTTGTGACATCGAACCACTTCCTTGCCACGAAAATGTCGAAGAGCCCGGCGAGGCCATAATAGCTAACAATGTGCTCGTGGTGAACTCCGACTGGCAATTTCTTGCCCATATTAAACAAATGGATTTGAAATGCCAATTGAAGGTTCCTAAGTTTGCCTCCTTGACCTTTGGCAAAAAAGATCTGAAGCAGGTCGAGGACTGTTGAATACCTCTTTTCGGTAGCCAGGATATCCTTGGATATGAAACTCTTCTGAATACTTATGGCCCATATTGAAGAGACAAATGGTAGAAATGGGTGATTTTGTATCACCAACTCAATGTTCTCGGTATTAAACCATGTAGCATCGTCCAGAGAGCCATGGCCAAATTGCAGAGAGCGCAGATAAGATAAACAGAGCTCTGCAATCTGGAGGTTGTAAACAGCTAGCTCGTATGTTCTAAAGAACTCAAAAGCGGTTATGTGACAGAATTGAAAAGTCCCAAGGTGCTCGTTGAATTGAATCAAATGTTCAGAGGACATGACAATCGCAGAGGTATCCTTAATCAGATCTTGATGAAGCTTCTTGTTGATGGTCCCGTCGGCATCAAGTGATAGCGCTATGCGCAGGGCGTCTTTCGACATTGACCCTATGTTAGATGCGAGTAGGGCTACCGCTCTTTGAACTATTTGTTGCTCTGTTGTGTTTTGTAAGACCTTAAACTTATAAGCATAGGTCTTGTATAGATCTTCCAATATCCTTGGGGGAGAGAGCTTTAGTAAGGCCTCTATGACTTGTGATTCTTGCTTCATATTGCGTATGCTTAGTGCTTGTAGATGAACCCATAGGAATCTGAATTTTATCCGTCAGTAAAAGTATAAATAGAAGGATTCACAGCACTTACATTCCGTCTGCCTTTTGGGCCAACTCGTCCAATAGTCGCCCCTTAAGCTGTGAATTTCCATCAAGGAGTGCTGATCTGAGATTTTCTTCTAGATATTTCTCGATATCACCCCTGTTTTTCTCCGCTGTAACTTGAACCGGGAACAGCCGACGTGTTCGCAGCTCATCGGTACAATTGCAATGGCGAGAACTGATGGCTACGCTAAGGCGGTAGCTGCTCATCTCATATCGGAGTTTTCGAGCTAATGCGTTGAAACCACAAATCAATCGTTCCTGTGTGACGTCAGGAAGTTGATCAAGCGCGTCAGCGACAATATATATATCTCGTTTTGATGAAATAAGCAATTCGTGCAGAGTATTCTCTATTTCCTCGAGGCTAGAATATTCATCATATGTATTGGTCGTTCGGTCGCTGGATTCGTTGATCGTTTGCTCCCAAAATGTTGTTAAAATATCTCGGTAGAGCTCATCCGTGTTCTGGTTGTCTTCGATATGGAAGCCGACATAGTAGTAGAGCAAGTGGACCGCATCGGGGCCTTTTATCAGGAACTGATTCTGATGAATGCATTCAATGACACGAGACCTAAAGACCAAGATTATTCTCTACTCATAACAGGTATGACAAGGACAGATAGTATAGAAACTCACATCAAAATTGACTTCCCACATCCAGCTACTTAATAGTCAGTATAAAGCTGTCTGCTATAAGTGGGAAAACTTACGACCGCCATAAAGCCAGAGTAAAGAGTATTCTGCCTCCATTTTCTCCCAGGACTGGAAAGCACTCTCTTGTATTAGCCATTGGCATGTATTCGAATTTTGCCATTTTGCTTTCAAATCTCTGTGCTTTCCTTCTGCAATATGCTTCGGGGACGAGGCTACTTTTGGGTGATCTAGACGTGTTAGCACTATTAAAGTTAGCATAGTAGATGGTAGAAACTTACAAGTAATGTTGCCTTCTTTGTTAATGTTGTTATTTTTTTCAGACATGGTAATAGGAGCTTGACCCAAAGATTGACCTAGTCCTATGGTTAAGAGTGATAATAATCTCCAGGAAACTGACGATCAGAAGAAAACTTTATCCTTTCATTTCAAGAGACCAATATGTAATTGTCAACATTATACGCTCTTCACCAACGGGCCATGCCCATTCAATTCCACCACTCACGGCTCTATCACCAGCGTCTTCCCACGTATCAGTGTTTCGGAATACTGCAGCCTCGAGGTCTATGGGCCAGTGATCCGCTTGCCGGAGCGGAATAGTATAGTTAGGCAGGGGTGGAACTGCACCGCCTCACTCACACACTGTTGTCGTGGGGATGGCTGGATCATAGTCTATCAATCCGTATCATACCGCTATGTGTCTAAGACTTGAATAAAGCAATTGAAGCGGAAATCGGTGTTAGCCAATTTGAACCAATGAAGGACATGTAACGTGCCCATCGTAGGATGAGTGTCTATTAATAGGTGCATCCTTTTTTTACGAGGATCTCATGCACAGGAGAACACGACATTCCAAGTCGAGCCGACTGTTGGATAAAAATAACCTAGACAGGGCTGGGCACGGATACATCATGCTGCATTAGCTTCGTAATGAGTTTGGCTGCCGGCTTGAGCAGGGCCGTGGTCGCGAGTGAATCGCAGCAAGGTTTGCATGGGGCCAAGATGCGGTATGCTATTTTTATCAACAATTCGTAGCTGATATATGCACGAAAACGGGTTTGATCACATTTAAAAAGCCGATAAATCGAGATAGCGTAATTGTTCCATCGGCGATCTCGGCGATCATTCGACCGACCGTTAGCGATGCAGCTGTCTTTCTTTTCTTTTCTTCTTGAACGGTTGCCTAAGAAGCCTTGGATTAGGTCACGACAGTGACGACATCCCTCTAGCTAGATGAATTAAAATTCCATTTCAAACAATGAAGTTTCCAAATCAAACTTCGGGGTTATTATTCGCTATCTACTTCGGCTCAAAAGGTATAGCGGGCAATGAGGATCCAATACGTACACTGAGGAGCTACTCTAGAAACAGCGTCCTCACAAGAAAGAACCGCTAGCCGCAAAATGTTGATAGTCAAGATAGAGTATATTCAGAAAGACGTGTTTCATCGCTATCTTTTCTCTCGCTATAGACTACTCATCCATTCTTTCGCTTGAGTAATTTCTTCAAGTATTCCTATAGTCTGATATGTAATGCAATAGCCGGTTTGATGGGTAATTACAACACGTAGTGCAAAGCAACTACGAGACGTCGGATGTGATATTGTTGAGAGTTAAAAGGCCGGTAGTGTAGCAACTCGCTTTTTCCGCATCAAGATATTCAACATGCTTTTCATGGGATTCTTATCGGTTTCAGCCACATCCTTCTGGATATTACTTATGTCACACGCTTGCGGGATGCTGTGATCACCAAAAATGACCAATCCGGATATGTGACGACTGAGCATTACGCAGAGATAATGTATGTCGGAGATGTAGCCTGGCTCTGATATCTCTGAAGTTTCTGTCGCTGCCGTCACAAGGATTATAATGTTCCCTTGACGGCCTTGGAAGTCATCAACTGTTGCAGCTGGGGCCATGGATGAGATTGCTGAGTAGTATAGCTTTTGCCTCTCACCCTCGATGAAATCGACGTTGGCTTCGTAGGGTGTGATGATGAAGACATCGGCGGGAGTAATCTTTGTCTGTATTACTAGGTCGCGGACAAAGTGTAGAGCGCGCCTGGATTGAGCCGGATTCCACCCCGACCCAGTCACTGGACTGAAATAAAACTTGGATCTTGTACAGTTGATAAACGCCTCTGAGAGCATGCCACCGAGAGGAAGAGCCAACCCAGGAAATCTCTTCTGTAGAAAGGCTTCCAGTTCACGGCCACACGCATGCCGATCCAAACTGATGTCGCAATCGGGTCCGTATCGAAAATCTGACATGTCTTTGACCACCTCATAACAGAGGTCGAAAAGTCCAGTGGCCATTCTGAGTTGGGTCCTCAAGCGAAACACAGGCCAGCGATTCCCTTTGAAGAAAAGAAGAGCGGACAGTTTACCATCGTCCTCAAGCCTGTTTACGAAGTGGCCTTTCTCATCTTTTTGTCCAAAACTCACCACACGAGGTTCCAGCTGCTTGTCGTCGCCACAAAGGAGACACGGGAGAAGTGTGTTGCCCCATACTGAGTAGAGGTCAGGACGGCCAACATTGTTTGCTTCGTCCACTGCGATACCCTTGGCTAAGCTCTTCCAGGAATCGTATGGCCTTTGACAAGAAAGGGATATATTCGTGCAAAGGATGTTAGTACAGCGCAAAATGTTCCGGAACATGAACCTGATGCGGTCGGCATCCACCGTATGGCCATTTTTGTACTCTTGATAGCCAATTACTCCAGTTGCCACATCGCGAAGTCGCTTAAGATTCGATTGGTTATGTAAATACGATTGCAGCGACTGTATTCCTACGGGATCATCACAATGAAATGGACGAACAGCAGGCGATCGTAGGGCCACAAGCAGCCAGAATGCCAGGGATAAGTGCAGTCTCCATTTCGGTTTAAGAGCAAAATTATATGGAGGAGCTGCCTTATCACCTATCCGAGGATTTTCGAGGAGTTTGTGAAAGGCAGCTACCTCGTCATCTATATCGTAGCCACGAACGATGAGGATACGCCTAGCTGGACTTTCGCCCAACGCTTTGGCCTCATTGAGCCGACTTGTGAATTTCTCAGAGATTCGGTTGAGATGCTCCGCAAAGTTGTCAGCTGCGACGTCGGTAGCAGCACATGCATAGATCGGCCCGAGAGCGATAGACATGCCGAGCGTGGCTACGGAGAGGACCGTTGTCTTTCCAAAACCAGGTTCCTTGCATTCAAATTAGTGAGTATCGTCTCTCGAAGGATCAGGGCAAACAGACTTACGCCTGTGATAAGACCAAGACCCAGTGGTACCCTGCTGAGATATGTACAGAACCTTTTGCGATCTCTGGGGAGAACATCCTCCATTAGAGCGTCGACGATATGCTGGGACGCTGGAAGCAGGTTTACTGCTGGCAAAGGGCGGCCTTGTGCAAGCTGCATCGGTGGTTGCGTCTCAGCATTCTCCCGCAGAATTTTGAAGAATCCATACCCGCGTAAAAGGTCTCTGTGCAGTCTCATCTTGAGTTTGATGTTAGATGAGGTAGGAGATTCAGTGCTCCTGGCTCCGAATAATTGCAGGCCGCCCTGCCTTCGAGGTGTCGGGTTTGCATCGGGGTGAAATTGCAGCACAGCCTCGACTTTACGCTGGCATGGTTTAGAGTCCGCGAGGAAATTAAACGATACCAAGTAATCCTTTCGTCCTTCATCGCCCACTACCATGATATTGAAATTGGGCCGACACTCGATCTCTTTTGGCCGACGCACTGCAAGGATCAAATATCGCTCATCTGACGAATTGCAAACTGCGTTTTCATCTGCTATACCCTGGTGTACAAGTACATTCATGATGGTGGAGCCGTGAACGACTCGGGCTGGCCATTTTGCTGGCCTCTCGCGATCGACAGGAGCTCGAACGGCAGGATCGTAAATATGTAGGCACAGCGTGTCGCTATTGAGAAGGCAGCGCAAAGCAGCATCATACCGACTGGGGAACTCCTTCAGTTGCACGACGACGTAGAAGTCGTCGATATACGATGATGGCGAACCACTCGTTGAAACAAAGGACGCTCGCAACTTGATCTTGTAAATCCCGTCGGCCGCCGCATGTAGCCAAACGAAATCTTGAACTTGGGACTGCGTCATCGCTGTAAGATGATCGTTGTCATCCTTGAATCTCCATTTTGGTAAAAATGAGCTGCCCTTTGCCTAGGAGAGCATTCGGTTATAGCGCCCAAGATCCCAGCTGTGATCTGTGCCATAAGGGTAGTTAAAGGAAGGTGGAATGTACTCTAGGACAAACGATTTCGGGATATCCTCCGAAGGCGAGTCTACCACAAAACGGAAAGTTCGCTGGGAGAGAACATCCAGTAGTGTATGGTTTCCAGCGATGGGCTGTGAATTGTTGATCCATCCGTCGCTCGGATGGCCTGGGTTGTCGAAAGGCAGTCCAAAATCAATGACAACAGGATCTGAGCCATCTTTGACATCAATTTCGAACACTGAGAATTTGCTTCCTCTTTCAGGCAGTGATTTGACTAGAGCTGGCTCTATAGGCTTAACAGCATGAACCAGTTTACCCAGGGGAAACTTGACTTGTATTCTGTGGTATGAAGATGGCATGGGCTTTTGATATCGACGTGGGATAACTAGGCGTGTAAATTGCGTGTTAGCACAGATAGCAATCGAGATTCACAAGGATCTCACTAAAGTAAAACGTTCCAAAACCCTCTTCCTCTCCTTCACTTGCACGGGGAAATTCAATGGTGAATGTAAGCCACGCAGGATGACCTAAGACATATTGCACCATGAGTCGGCTGCGAATGTCGGTTGGCAAGCCAAGCTCCTCGCCGCCTAGGAACCCGTCATCGATGATGAGTGCGCACCCACTATGCCATTCTAATGAAGGATTGGTGACTTCTGCTGGAGCTGGTAGCTGTTGGGTGGCATCCACTCCCTCAGGATCGGACGAATGTGAATGTGAATATGAATCACCCGGGGCGTCCTCTTCACTGGACGAGCTGGACCTGCTGGATGCCCTGATATGACTGGATGACGACATTTTTCCTGTGATGATACAGTCAAAAGAATGTCTTTGCGCTTGAGCTGAACGATAGTTGGGTATAGAACAGAAGATGCTTGGAGTGAGAGGTGACTGAACACTCAATGTTTTTGCGAACAAACCGTTGCCCCGTTAGCAGGCGACAAGCTTTCGCAATCTTACATGTACTTAGAGCGCAAGCACGGGTCAATGACCGTGCCTCCCCCCAAGCTAGATGCCATAAATTGAACCTAGCACGAATAAACACTTGGTGACCAGTGGGAATATAAATACGAGATGGATTTATGCAGCAGTACATGTATCTTGAACGTGCGAGAAAGGCCAGTCGTGCCCATACTCCTCGCCCATCTTGTTCGCCGACATGATTTCTACATACCAGAGAGAAAAAAAAAGACCAAAATAAAAGAATAAAGAAATTTTTTACTGGTTAAATCATTTTCAGTACAAAGGGTTTTTAACAATCGCATCAATCTCATCCTGAGTCTTCTTCGGAATGTCATCATCGAACCAATCCCGTACTTGAGCCACAGCCTTCCTAGCACTTTCAACAAATGCCACATCAATCAGAGATTCTCTGTGAATCATCAAGATATAAGTGCACAAATCATCCTCGCTGCTGCGGTGTGGGCGATTGTACGGCGGCTCGCCCACTTTGCCGAGCTTTTCGATGGTTGGCAAGATGAGATTAACCACGGCTAGAATAGCGCCATCTTCGTTGCTTAAGCCCTGGGTCATCATTCTCAAGATAGATATGAGCCTTTCTGCCCTGCCAATCGCTCGCTGGACCATGGGCCGATTCTTCTGGATGCGCTTCAGGGCTTGCAATCGGAACTCGAGGTTGCGGACTTTGTTCTGAGCCCTGTCTAGAATCAAGTAGGCCAATTCACCGGCTTGTTGAAGGTCGTCCAGCGTTCCATTTCCTTCAAGAAGCGATGTGTAATTTATTCCATCCTGCAGAACATGGTTAGCCTAGCTGTTGACTGCATCGCTGTACATCTCAGACTTGAACTGTGCGTACCAAAACTGTTTTCTTCTTGAGTGATTCCTGGCGTTGCATGGCAGCCCCCAGAGAAACCTCCTCTATCTTTGCAAGCAATATGGCTTGAGCTTCTTCATACGCTTTTTGGTCGGTATTCATCTTGTCTATAGCCGAGTCAATGTCTGCCTCCAACGATGTTATTTCGGTTTTCTCCTCCTCCGTCTCTTCGTAAAACTTGGCTTTCTTCTCCTTCAGTTCTTGTTCAATGTCGTTTAACTGTAAGAATATTACGTATGTTAGCATATATGCACGTAATTACACAAGTGACTGTGAGTAGTTCTTTACCTGAGGAATTACCCCACCGACTGAGCCGGTCACAAAGCCAGCACCAGTCTGTATGAGATCTGTAGCTTCTTGAATGATGGCCTTGCGCTTTTCATTGGATGCATCGTCTCCAGTATAGTCAGGCCAAAGGTCGATGAGCTCGTTGAACTTGGCTAGGCCCTTTGCGATTGAGTCCAGTGCTGCCTTGACACTCGAATCGACAACGCCATCGATATTCGCCTCCAAATCATGTAGGCGGCCCTGCAAAGCCATGAAAATTTGCATCCACCGAGCCAAGCCGGAGTCAGGATCAGGTCCTGGAGGCGGCGGAGGAGTTGGTGGCTTGGGATGAGACGACCAAGCAACCGTCCAAACCTCACCAGTATGCCCTTCGAGTGTCGCCTTACACTTATTTTCAGCCTCATCCCAAATTTTGACTCTGTAATCTCGTGATCCTGATGCAACATCTTTTCCATCCGCAGACCAAGAGACAGACTGTACAAATTTGGAGTGTCCCTCCCATGTTGAGAGACAGTTGCCAGAGACTGGGTCCCATACTTTGATTATACGATCTTGTGATCCCGTTACAATTTTGGTACCATCAGATGACCATGAAAGTCCAAGAATCGAACCCCGATGACCCTTGAGAGACAATTTACTCTCTTTCGTATCTGCATCCCATATGGTAATTTCGTTATCGTTACCTCCGGATGCGAAGAGTTTAGAGTCCGGTGACCAGCCAATGGAATCGACCCGGCGGTCGACGTCTAACTCGATAACCGAGCTCTCGCCCGCAGCCAAGTACCAGATTCTCAGCCTGCTATCCGTCGGCGATGCAAATAAGAGTCGAGTGCTATCTGGAGACCAGGCCAGAAGTGTTGTCGCATTGCCAGTGTTGGTGAGGATGGTAGCTTGCGGGGCCACATCTGAGTCCCAGGTTATATCCCAGATCCAAACGTTTCCATCTCCTGAAGACGAAGCCAATTTAGTGCCATCGGGAGACCAGTCAACAGAGTAGACAGGAAATTTATGCTGAAGCGTGAACTTGGCAAGGCCGGTTGTAGAATCCCAGATCTTAACTGACGCATCGTCGCTTGCAGATGCGACATGCTTCTGATCAGGAGCCCACGCAACTGACCAAATTATCCCAGTGTGGCCTTCCAGTGTTTTGATGCAGAGACCAGATTCTGGATCCCAAAGTTTTACTGTTTGGTCTTGGGAACCCGATGCGATCACTGTGGCATTGTCTTTCTCGTCCTTGCGCGGGAGCAACGACCTAAGTTGGCCGAGAGGTAGTTTGCTAATCTTTGTCACAGGAAGCACCGTTTTGGCAGGACTTTCATGACCTGTAAGTGTTGATAAGCATTGGCCCGTGACTGCATCCCATGTTTTGATAGTACTATCGTCCGATGCCGATACAAGCCAGGCTCCATCGGGCGACCATGAAACTTCCGTGACGGACTGTTCATGACCCTCCAATGTTATTGTGCATTGCCCTGACGATGTGTCCCATATCTTGATAGTATTATCCAGTGATGCCGATGCAAGACGAATTGTATTAGGCGACCAGGCGATAGAGCGAACAGCAGAGTTGTGGCCATTGAGTGTCAAGGTGCAATTGCCTGTAGCTTCGTCCCATACTTTGATACTGTTGTCATTCGAACCCGAAGCAATGTGAACTGTATCGGGTGACCAAGCAACTGAAAGAACTTCGTCACTGTGGCCTTCAAAAGTGGTAATACATTGACCTGTAGCCAAGCTCCAGATCTTGAGAGTCGTATCAGCCGATGCCGAGATGAGTTTTGTACCGTCTGGTGACCAAACAATGGAATTGATACGATTGTCATGGCCTCCTAGTGTGAATACACATTGCTTTGTGGCTGGATTCCAAATCTTGATTGCGTTGTCGTCTGAGGTTGCAAGCCGTTTGCCGTCGGGAGACCAAGCGACCCCATTAGCACCACCGATATGATCATTGAGCGTCAATATGCACTCGCCCGTGGCTACATTCCATATCTTGACTGTGCCATCGTCTGATGCTGATGCAAGTGATTGGACAATAGGTGACCATGCGAAGCGTTGTATGGGACCGCTGTGGCCCGTGAGTGTCGCGATGCATTGACTTGTAGCTCGATCCCAGATTTTGATCGTTCCATCCTCTGACCCTGATATGATCCAGGGAACATCCATAGTGTGAGAAGAGAGAAGGCAGAATTTAGATGTAGTTGCTAGATATATTCTGCGCTGTTGTGCGATGGTATGAACAATGTGTTATGCTGCCTTCATGGCGACTTATATAGCTATATTCTCAGCTTGCCAACACGTCACGCTGATGGCAATTCCAGCAGTTTCCTTTGAAGGCATCATCTCTCAATTGTTTACCAGTTTGGTTAACACCCCTTGAAGTAAACAGCTGAATAACATATGTTGACGTTATAGTATTTCATCAATATGGGGGCCGCAGCTTTCAAACCCTGGTTGATCTCCGTGCAGCATCAATTGTAAAGAGAATCCAGCGAATAAATGCTCGACACGTTGTTTTCTGCAGTATTCACATCTGCCGCTGCGCCTATGGCTTCCGCCATGTGGTTGCATTTATGTCAAAGCGGAAGTCTCGAATTAGCTGAAAGCTGTGCAGTTGAAGATGTATTCCTCAATGGGCGACTTCAGCCAGCCACGGATGGTAACAAAACGGCAAGCTCTGCTTCTGATTGGAGTTCAATGAGGGGTTATTCTCTTCTTCAGCCGCCAAGAGGCGCTCATTGTAAGAGAACGCAAATTGACCCATCACTTTGAAGATGTCAGCTGTAATTGACTGAGGTCTATTCCGTACTTTTAATCTCTTATGATATGTGACCCAAGAAACTCAATCTCCTCTGGTCTGCACACAAATCCCGCTCTCGTGTTCTTACTCGCCTTCCGCTCACTGACTGCAGCATGCATAAAATAGGTGATTTCATCTGTGGGGTTGGTATTTGAATGCTACCCTACGAACGGCTTGAGATAATAAAGGGTTACTGCATGCTACAAAGTCCTGAATATGGTTTAATTAAAGTTAACATCAGTTAGCTCCCAATTATAAACAAAATGTCGGCGACTATGTTTAGAATAACTTTGTTCTTACAGCTAATATACCCAACCCCCTGCAGGGTGTGAATGCCACTATGAATTATGTTTCCGCATATCAACAGTTTCACAGCAACAGTTCCATGGATCTAAGGATCGTACCTATAAATCGTTTCTCAGTGGTCAGCAGTACCACCCCGCACTTTGATCGTTAAGGAGCATGAGGTCTTTCCTATTCTCCCAAATAATTTGCTCACAAGCCGTCACAATAGTAGCTTCGTTTGCTTGAAGATGCCTTCCGTTCAAAATCCCACATACTTACTTGCGCCGAACTGGACTTACCGCCCAAATGGCCCGATTGCTCTTGGAAACATAATTGTTGATCCGTTCCGCCCTCAGTATGCAATCTCCAAGCCGACCAAGCCTCTACCTAAGACGGAGACAGCAACGGAGAATAACTGGATATTCGAGACTGAAAAGATACGGAGTGTGAATGTGAGCATCTGGACCCGCTTATTCAATCAACTGAGCATCAAACTTGGGCCAAACCGTCAGAAAGCAGATTCTGTCAAAATTGTCATGAAATCTCTCGAGACCACTTACTTTAGAGATGAGCCCTCGATGCAAGACATCCAAGCCATTGCCAAAGAGCCAATTGTTAGCAGTATTCTGAATGCCGATGGCCTACTTCGCAGCCCAGTATACATGGTGACTGGTCTGAAAATTGCAAAAGGGTTCCAGTTAACTCACCATGGGTCATCCGGACGCGGACTGTCTGCCGAAATGACAGAAAGTGTTGCTCCAGATATGTCTGTTGGCGGTAATGCGAATATTGAGATAACGACGGCCACCTCGAATGGATTTGAAGCCGCAGATGATATCATCTTTGCATACCAACTGCTCATCATTAAACCCAAGGGTTGGGGTCCGAAAACGACTTTCAAGCTGGATGACTATCGACACAAGGCCGCCATGCTCGTGGATAGTACCAGCGACGAAGCAGAAGAAGGAGAAATTGAAATTGAATATGGTGGTGCAACAGTTGATGAAGTGGTCACAATTCAAGAAGGCATTACGGAAGTTAATCCTGACCAAGCCCAACATGAGTGGCTCTTCCAAAACGAATGAAAATAACTGCATCCCGTTATAGATGTGAAGAGATGAACGAGATTTTGAAACCATGTATATGTCTACATAGAGAAGTCAAATGAACAGAGATGCCCATCGTATGCTGGGAAAACTACATGTAGATGTGAAAAAGATTCAGACGTAAATGTTACATTTATGCGCAATTCATGCAGTTCAGCAGCCTTAGCCGCTATGCTATTCAGTATTTGAAACTATTAATTCAATGAGTAAATAAGTGATTAGATGGACAGAGAGAACTTGCTGGTGTCAAACCCAAACTTGGAAATCTCCCGCTATTTGGCTGCTCCATCTTACCCTTGCGAGACTAACCTAGAATTCCACAGTCCACGTGGGCTGGCGATGATTCATCTCTTCGCTCGCTCGCTAGGTTGCTCCGAATTCATTCTCATCTCCCGAGCGACTAAGTAGAAACTTGAGCTAACATCTTGCTGAACACCGAAAGCAAACTACTATTCGGGCTGATCGGACACATATGCCGAGAATGATGGCACTAACGAGGGTTTTGACTGAGTCAATCCACTTCACGACAAGGATCTTCACCCGTGTGCTGTAAGCGCTACGCCTCTGCCCCGCCTCGGTCTTTATCGGACCATCTCACCGTCCTGAGCGAGATAGGCTTTGTAAAAAGACATGATGTTTTCTCTGTTGGGTCTAGGGAGTAACTGGGTCGTGGGGGTGCAAATTCGAACCTTATGAGATACGAAATAGAGAAGCGCCTTATGGCTAATGGTTGAAGACGGAGCTGCCGTTGGATCACATGGCGTGCTGAAAACAGAATTGGACCTTATTCAGATAACGATTTTACGATATAGTCGGTGAATTCTAATTTCTATATAAATGTAGCTGCATAAAACAAAATTCAGAAACTCATACTAGGTTTCCTTAACTCTTGCGTCGAGCTATTCCTACTCCCAGTGTCTTCAGACTCGTCAACCGTCTGCCTCGTCACATCAGTCTTCATTGTTACCTGGATACGCCCAGGTGGTGCGACTGCTCGCTCAATATCCCTATCGTTTCTAATCTCAATATGAACGGAGCTTCCTTCATCATGCTTGTGCTTCTGTTCTGCGGGTGTGATGAAGCTTAGTCTCTGAATGGCACCCAAGTTCTGAGATTTTGCGATTTTCGCGGTGAGCTCTGCCATGTTCATTTCTATGGAGAGTTTCAGGAGGTATGCAACTGGATGAAACTGCAGATAGCTGAAGATCGTTAGTTATTAGGAGATCTTAGAGAATTGCGCATTTGGGTATAAGGACATACCTGAGACTGCTTGGTAACGACATAAGACCAATCAATGATACCTGTTAAGTGTTGCGCATGAGCTGCTGAACCTGTATCTGATTCTAACCAGATCAAGTACTTACATCAAGGCACATGGAAAAACAGACCAAGACCAAGTTGAGCCGATAGAGAGGTATGTACTTGGACAGCCCACTCTTGATCAAGCGAGACCGGACCAAGTACATGAAGCGAACATTTAGAGTCAAGTCGATGATGCAAAAGATTACCTTTTCCACTCTGTCCCATATATCGTTTATGTGGATCCAACGAGGTGAAAGCTGGAGATGGGCTGGAGTCCAAATAACCATCACACTGATGTTGACTAGGAGTAACAGGAGGAAGACGCCCCATTTAAGGCTTCGTGCAGCTCCAGGTACAGCCATTAAAAAAGCAATGCGATTTATGATGATTTGCATTAGCAGCTGGATCTGAAGCGACCAACAGCAAGCTGTAGGTGGGCAAATGGTTAGTATCTGACAGACAGAGATATGATATCCTAGGGGAAGCCGTACAGATGAGAAAGAACAGTTGGAAACTATGAAATGACAATTAGAACACCTAATCTGCATAGAAGAGCTATGTCGGTGGCAGAATAAGATTTTGTAGCAGATACGTACCTAGGACCGACATATTCGCGCTGGAAACACCATGTAAGAGCCCCAATGATGATACTTGCTATCCACTCGCCCCAAATCAAGGCAACATAAGTGATTATCCTATGCTTCCGCTTCCAGGAATGGTAAGATTGCCGTCCTGCCTGCACTGCCGCAAAGATGGCAATTCCTAAGGAGAGTCCCCAGAAAATGCTGGATATGTTCATGTCGGTGTCATCGGGAGTCTCGGAGACGTAGTTGTCTGGGACGAGAAATCCGCGATACACCATCTTGTCATCGGCACGAGAGCTGTGTCAACGCTCCCACAAAATTGTGTATAGAGAAAGAAAGCAAGACCATGAGCAACACATTCATAGCCAAAGGAAAGCAAAAGTTGAACGAAGTCAGCACTCAGTCGGGAGGGCGGGGGAGTTTATGGGGTAACTGCCATCCTTCCAGAAGGTCATCAGAAGGACATGCTAAGCTTCACTTGGACGGTTCAAACTCTCTAGCTTCCAGCTTGAAGCCACAAGAGACAAGGACTGGCCAAAGACTATGGGGCAAAACCTGATGAACAAATCACCATCGAAGCTTGTTCTGAGCCAGACTAATAGCTGCAGTGCTAGTTAGGCTGCTATTTTAGTTGAGGTAAGCCTTGAGCAATCCCCAGACCCCACAGCCTCTGTCTCCATGTCTTGAGTGCCACCCCACGTTATTTTCTCCAAGTCTAGCCGTGCGCCACGTGGGAAGCTGGAGTTGGGGTCGGATTCCTTCAACAAGGTTGTTGACTATCAGGAATTGAAGGTATGGCGCTGGGGATGATAGAATGCTCCCATAGTTGCCCACCAACACCTTGTTATATCGCTGCTTGGTGTCGCCGTCGGGGCTGTTGCTGGAATCAGCCGACCACATTGCAACTCATGGTCGTGAAACAAGTTCCCATCGACTGTTCTGAAGCGGGACTCCGCAGGTTATAGCCTCTCTCCTCCCGGTTCATGCAGAAACCGCTCACTCCACCCTCGGGCTGGCCGGGGCGACCCCCGATAAAGTTTGGCGACGATGGGCAATAGCCAGAATGGCTGCAAGTAATTATTTGGCGATAGCATTATGTACATCGGGGAATATGTAGCGAACCTACCGAGCGCATGAAGCTTGGATCATTTGTACGAAGAGTCATCATCGTCAATTCACCCGAATGTCGTCTTCGGTGAATGGATGTTTTATCTAGGCTAGTTTAGCTAGACGGGCACGATAGCTTGTAGGAATAAACATATATATCTCGTCGTGTCCTTGGTATTAGAAAGCTATCGAACAGATTATGCATATTGTCTTCATATACCCTTCTCTTTAATACTTCGAATCAAGCGCCAAACTCCAAGTCCCACCGCCATGTCATCTAAGCATTTCGTCAACGATCCAACCAAGCTGGTCAATGACGCTCTTTTTGGCATCACCCTTGCAAACCCCGCCGTCGCCCTCGATGCTGACAACAAGACCATCTATCGCCGTCCAAATCTCAATGGAAGCAGTCAAGTCTCCCTTCTCAGCGGCGGCGGTTCTGGCCACGAGCCCTCTTTCGCTGCTTTTGTGGGAGATGGTCTATTAAGCGCGGCCGTTGCTGGCACCATCTTTGCTTCTCCCAACACCGAACAAGTTCGCAAGGCAATCATGGGTCTTATTGATTCAACTCGAGGCGTCCTTGTCATTGTCATGAACTACACGGGCGATGTTCTCAACTTTGGCGTGGCCGTAGAGCAAGCCAAATCTGCGGGTCTCAACGTCGAAATGCTGGTAGTTGCTGACGACGTCGGTGTTGGTCGTCAGAAAGCCGGCAAAGTAGGACGTCGAGGAATTGCCGGAACTGTGCTCGTTCAAAAAATAGCTGGTGCTCTCGCTGCACAGGGCGCCAACCTGTCAGAGGTGCACAGGATCGGCAGATTGGCAGCTGATAATCTGGTCAGCGTTGGTGCTAGTCTAGAACATGTACATGTTCCAGGCCATGCTGCCCATGGGGATGACGGACTGAAAGTTGGTGAAGTTGAGCTGGGCATGGGCATCCACAACGAGCCTGGGTCCGGCAGACGCACAGCCGATTTGCCTGAACTCGTGGCTGCAATGCTAGCACAATTGCTGGATGAGAACGACAAAGACAGAGCATTTCTCAGCATCAAGTCTTCTGATGAGGTGGTGCTTCTTGTGAACAACCTTGGTGGTGTTAGTGTTCTCGAGATGGGGGCCATCACTACGGAGGTTGTGACACAGCTGAAGGGACAATACAATATCCGCCCCGTACGAATCCTAAGCGGTACCTATATGACTAGTCTTAATGGCCTGGGATTCAGCATTTCGCTCCTTAAGGTGGTCGATACGGGCATCAACTGGTCTACGATGATCCAGTTGCTCGACGCCCCTTCAGAAGCTACAGGATGGTCCGCTCCTATCTCTACACAAACATGGGAAGCAAAAGTTCAGTCAACTCGAGAGTACAAGGAGGCACCTGTAAGAACAGTTCAAGCAACTGGGCTCAAGCTAAACCCTGCAGCTGCGAAATCGGCACTCGTGAGGGCCCTAGAGCGGGTGGTCGCATCAGAGCCGGAAATTACCAAGTACGACGAGGTTGTGGGTGACGGAGACTGTGGCATTGGCTTGAAGCGCGGTGCGGAAGGTTAGTGAGCTCTCCGAAGCTTCATTTAGTAACCATTTCAATCTGACATGCATAACCTTCTACTAGCTATTCTTACGTTTCTCTCAACAAGAGATTTCTTCGGCGACGCGGTAGTCGACGTAGCAGAGATTGTGCCTCTTGTCGAAAAGACAATGGATGGTACGTCCGGGGCTCTGTATGCCATCTTCTTAAATGCTCTGGTTCGATCTCTCGCTGCTTCTCCACCAGGCGAAGCTACACCGCAAGTCTGGGCCAAGGCATTAGAACAGAGCTCTGCAGCTATGTCAAAGTATACAAGCGCCAGGCCTGGCGATAGAACCCTCGTGGATGCCCTCCACCCTTTCATTGAAACACTAGGAAAGACTGGAGATATAAAAGAGGCAGCAAAGGCTGCAAGCGTCGGTGCAGAGAAGACCAAGGGTATGAAAGCCAGCCTCGGCCGGACAGTCTACGTAGGAGGAACCGGGTTCCAAGAATGCCCTGACCCAGGCGCCTGGAGTTTGCGAGCCTTCTTTCTTGGGCTTGCTGGAGTTTAGTCTAGCAACTCTGTATAATAGTCTATGTTAGTCTATGTATGTAGCAGGCACAATGTCATAAATTTTGTTATCAAGCTTTAAGTAAAATAGACTCTTATCAACACACCGAGGACACGTGTAGCCATTCAGGCACAAACAAGGGTATTCTCTGTTCACATGCTACGAATGAACGCCTACATTTAGCACGGCAAATTAATTTCTGTAGTGCGACGTGTAACAGCCAATGCTTGGGCACTTCTGGACCGTGCCCGACGCGGATTCAACGGCGAAGCTCTTGTTACACAGGTTAATGGCAGCTTGTTTTAATATCATCTCTGCATATCCTGAAGCCGGCTACCTTTGCTTCCGGTGTTGGCCCAATGCTGTGGAAGAAGTCAATAAGTTTCCGAGTATGCATGAAAAAGGGGCGAGAGGTGGCAGCGGGCCGGGCCATTGCCAGTAGTGGTCAGTAGAAGTCTGGTACTTCGGCCTGGTGTCCGAGGCAGCCTTTGGCGCTGTATATGACTCGAATTAGTGTGGTTAACATGGTGAAGCCTCGTATTCAGCTTCCGGTAAGCATCATCTCGGCCTCAGCTCCGAGAACAGCGAGGCGGCAAGATCCATGCCTGACCAGGCTATGGACATGAACGTCAGTGCGTTTATACTTTCCAGAAAAAGACAGCATCACGAATCTCTGGTTTATTGAAAGCCTATGGCGTTATGGATTTTTGCGGAATATTGCTGGCGGAATGGTGCATAGACCGAAACCCCCTTGCATCGTGGCTTGAATGCGCAGCTGATTACCTGCACTAGTGGAAGCAAACAGTGCTGAATGTTTCCGACTATTGGATCATGGGCCCTACGTGCCGTTTCTCAGCCAATATAGGCGTCTGGTGGCTCTTTCAAGCATGATACAGCCCATGACAGACGAAAGACTTGTCACTTCAGAGCGCGGCCGAGACTCCGGGGCTGAACGCACGCCACTCTTGCCGAGCTATACTCTCAATTATATCTCCACAACGGGCAACATTTGGCGAGCTTGAACTTGAACAGGCCAGAAAATGGGGCCCCGTGTTTCCCCAGATTCTGGACAAGTTGCAAAGTGGGCTTCCTGGGGCGAAAGCCATGATCAGTGTAGTATTCCAGTATATATGCCTCTACGGCCTGTTAATCGTGCCTCGTAAAAGTCAACAGCCAACCAGATATACCACACCTGTTATTCTCTCTTCTATAACTTGACGGTATAAAAATATTGTTTACACCGGCTCAAGACCGTCTAATGTCCGTCGATATGAGCCATATTGAACACATTCACAGTGTCGAAGACGATCTGAAGAATCGTCAGGATAAGTCATCTCTCTCTCAGGACGGGTTTTCGAAAGGCCAACATGTGACAATGAACGTCATTGTGTCTGAAGAATGTACCACCGCCTGGTTCAAGTTTCGAAAAGTCATGCGTGAGCCATTCTCTGAATTCTTTGGCGTCATGATCCTCGTCCTGTTTGGAGACGGATCTGTCGCCCAAGTGGTGCTGGGAAAAGGCGCCAAGGGAGACTGGAACAATATCAACTGGGGATGGGCGTATGTTTTACCCCATGGCATTTACTCAGACTGTTGCTGACAAGATGGAAAGACTAGGGGTCATGCTTGGTGTTTACTGCGGCGGCGTATCAGGTGCACACTTGAATCCCGCGGTTACTCTCGCCAATTGCATCTTCCGCAAGTTTCCATGGAAGAAGCTTCCAATTTATGCTCTTGCTCAACTTCTAGGAGCCATGGCCGCGTCCCTTATCGTTTATGGAAACTACAAATCTGCGATCGACGTGTTCGAGGGTGGACAAGGTATACGGACTGTTGGCCTAGATACGTCTACTGCAGGCATCTTTTCCACATATCCAGCTCCATTCTTGACCAAGACGGGGCAATTCTTTGACGAATTTATCGGCAGCTCCATTTTAATGTTCTGTCTCTATGCTCTGCAAGATGATGGAAACATTGGTGCTGGAAATCTGACCCCGCTTGGCCTGTTCTTTGTCATCTACGGGATTGGAGCCTGCTTTGGCTCCAACACTGGCTATGCAATCAACCCTGCAAGAGATTTAGGCCCCCGAATCATGTCTCATGCAGTTGGTTATGGACACCAGGTTTGGACAACAGGAGACTATTACTTCTGGGTATGCACATTTCCATCCTCGAATTTGACCAAGTTACTAACAGTGGATGATAGGTTCCCGTCATCGCCCCATTCTTGGGCTGTACATTCGGCGGCTTCCTTTACGATACTTTTATCTATACCGGTGACAGTCCTATCAACGCCCCGTATATGGGCTTCACGAGATTCATGGATGTTCGTGCCAAAGCGAGAAGACCAACGATGGTGTGAGATCGCCGACACATCAACTCGGACGGTTTGGATACATGGCAAAGCCAAACAATTACCTTCATCTAGTATGGGGATGACTGGGATTCTTCTTCTGTACTCCTCTTCTCATTTCAATCAATTCTATTCTATCCCTGGCTAAGCATTGTGTGCCAAGAATGTGACGTACAATTTGTAGAGCGAGCCTAGAACTCCTCCTCATGGCGTGCATGTACTCTGTACCAAATCACGCAATGATCAACGTTTCTAATCATGTCCAATCAACATGTAACACAGCAGTTGGAGCAAGATTTCCAGACGTGCCCCTCTTAGACTATGGATGATGATGTTCTGGTGAAGACAGGGTTCGAGGTGGGCTCTGACAACTTACACCTATGATGCTAGGAGTCTGCAGTTGCAAGCACTACTACTGTATGCGCATGCCTCCGTGCTATACTAGACGCATCGTATCAGTAAACCTCCAGCTCCTTTGCTCATCAGTCTATGCAACCTATACGCGATATCCACCTTTCCAACGCTGGTTCCCCGAGACTAATTGGATCGAGGTAGACCTTCCAAGAAGGGCTTCCTTCTAGCTGCATTCTAGCTTCGTTCCATGGTTGGATGGCGCCCAAGGATGGGGAACTCGGGAACTCCGTAGCGCTTATCGCCCGCCAACCAACTCTCAGGATCGAGATCAAATACAAACCTCTACTTGTAATGAAGCGCTATCGGATGGCTTCCTTGACGGTTTCAACCCCCTCCAAGCTCCGGAGATCTCCATTCGTCAGCTGATAAGGTGAAGAGACCGTGCCCACCCCTTGAACAGGAACGCCAGGTCCAGCGGTGTTGATTTTAGCCCTGTTTAGCTTGTGCTATAGACCCGGGCATCGCGGAATAGCCACGTGGTATTTAGATTCGACCTAGACTTGGGAATCTTCAAAGAGAGCTGGCGATTGGTCCTGAAGTCGACAGGCCTCGGGGGATATGACTCGAAACACAGCCTTAATGTTACGAATGAATGCAACTCCTCCCTTGTAGCGTCCACATCATGACCCATGAAGCCCCGCAAACTCCCTGTGGGGTGAGGAGGGACATGTCTCTTTAGCTTCTTCTAGAAGGATTCCTCATTGGGGTAGGGATGGTGATGCGTCCAAGCGGATCTTTCGCAGCTGAGTGATAATCCGCCTAAAGAGGAGGAACGGGAGACTGCTGCCATAATAACGCCAGGTGTCTCAACGGATCGAAGCATTTATAAACACCTTAGACGCAACAATGGCTCCCGGAGCATTGATCGCCGATGATACTCCAATGGATGCGTCATCAGACCATGAAAGGAGAGAGGAACCAATCTCTAAAGCCTCGTAGGTTTATGGCCCTGTCACAATGACTAGAGGCAAGCTGAAGCTGACTGAAACACCCAAAGATGTGAAATGTGTAGGCGGCGAAAGGTCAAATGCGACCGAATGAGGCCAGCCTGCGGGTGGTGTACGCGCAATGGTCGTGTATGTGTCTACAAAGAGAAGCGGAAAGCTGTTGAGGAGAGCGAGAGGAATGACCAGCTAGAGGTTCGACTTGGTCACCTTGATGCTCTGGTGCAAGGCCTGAGACAACGCGTTGACAATCACATTTCGCGCCATGATGCTCACCACGAAATTTCTCATTCTCCCATGTCCAAGAGTCCATCGACACATCGTGACCGACATCACAGCTGGCATGTTACTGCATCTCCCGAGTCCACGCGCTCGGATATGGTATCTGAAGGCGTTCGGTCTCCCACGGTTATCCTTGATCGGCCGTTCAATCTCACAGGCGGCGTGAAATTACCGCGAAGCTTCAGCACAAACGTGAAGACTGTCTATGAACAAGAGATTAATCTATCGACGGATCCAGACCTCCCTCCTAGCGACTTGTTATATGTCCTGGTAGATCTCTTTTTCAAGCATATCAACACATGGTTTCCTTTACTTGACCGCAAAGCCACCTTTGGAACATATTTTGGTTCTACTTCTATCTCGCGAGGCGATCGTGTGGTGTTGTTTGCTATTATTGCAACAACGCTGCGGTTTGCAACAGACCCACGCCTGACGCCAAGTGCAAAACAAAAGCTTCACAACGGTTGCAAGCAAAAGGTAGAGCTGTACGCATTAGAGAATGTCAATCTCTTTTCGCTTAAAGCTCTCACTCTCCTCTCGTTAGATGTTCTGGGGACTTCCAGCGAACTGCAGGGACAAAGCCTTTTGTCTCTCCTTGTTCAGAATATCACTCATCTTGGCCTCTTCATGGAGAAAAGCGTCTACCTTTCCTCTCCGGTGATGCCAAGGGAGGCATTGCCTCGCAGGGTTGCCCTCCCAGAGCCTGATTCCTGGATTGAAGATGAAGGGCGACGCAGGCTCTGCTGGATGGTATATGTGTTGGACAGATACGCAACCCTGGCAACACCATACAAGTTCATACTGGCGGAAGAGGAAATGAAAAGATTTCTTCCCTGCCGATACGACTTGTGGTCGAGTGATATTCCAGTGGAGACAAGATGGCCAAATGGTCTTGACACAACAAAGTTGAGACTCACAGTCAACACGCCAGAAAACCTCGGCAGCTTTTCTTACCACTGCGAGGTCCTTGGGATTTTGAGCCGTGTTCACAACTTCCTGGCGAAGCCACTGAATATATACTCAATTCAGGATGTTCGGAGCTGGCAGAGCACTTTTGTCGCACTGGAGGGCGAACTATCCACCTGGCTTCGTGACCTACCCGCAGAATACGGTCAGATATCGGTCTTGTGTCATTCTGACCCCGGGGCCAGAATCATTAATTGGATCATGCTGCATGCCGCATTTGTGGTATCGACCATTCGGCTCAACTCTGCAGCGGCGTATCCCGTGCTCCAAAACGACGTGTTTGTACCTTCCTACAGCGCAATGCAGACTTGTCTCTCTGCAGTAGAAAGCCTCAGAAGCATCGTCCAAGACGTAATCGAGACCAGTGGCTTGTCTCTATTGGGGCCACACTTTGCCTTCTCGCTATGGACGTCGGCCCGGCTTCTTCTGGTACATGCTGCGACTATGGGATGTGAAATCGACTCCAACGTTGATTACTTTGTGGGCATCTTGGCCGAGATGGGCCGATACTGGGAGGTTGCTGCAAATTACTCGGCGATCCTGGGCCGAGTGACCGAGGAGGGGCGACAAGGAGACAAAACCCTTGCGGAGATGAGGCAGTAAGTTTGACCGGATCAGATGATTGAGGGGGCTCCTGAAGCTAACACTCTCCCGATAGACACGCTCATGAGCTTTCAATGGTTTCTGGTTCGACGAGACTAAGTGCCTTGGAACCCACTTCAACTCGAATTTCTTCTGCAAACGAGCTAGATTACCTCGAGATTTTTGATTTCTTCAACTACCCTCGGTCGGCTGACCATGGCTCTACCGCTCCGTACGAAATAGAGCAGCATCTATTAGATTATGATGCTGGGCCCGCCACACTTGGCATGGGCGTTGAAATGCCGAGTGTAGAATCGGATTGGTTGCAGTATGAGACCCATTAGCCGACGATGGTATTACTACGAAACGCCTTCTACTTCTTTCCTTTTTCATGATAGTTCTTTTGTCTGCTACCGTTTAAAGATCTCATAGCATAGAATTTTAGAAACCTAAACAAAGATACTTATTTCATTAGCAATCAGACGATGACCGTAATGATAAGTATCTCTGATCTGTGCGTAGTGTCCAGTGGACGTGATCTACTTGTTTTAACTATTCCGAGAATAATATTTCTCAATGCTTACCATTGCAGATGTGGGCAAAAGGTTCTTTCAGAGTCAGCGGATGTTGAGATAAAAGGGAAGCCAATTGTATAAATAGAGCTTATGTAGTTGTCGAAACTGAGCATTGACACGGCAAATGCCCTGCTTCTGTCCCCTCTACAGAAGAATACGGCATGCCATGATGCTTCGAAAGTTTTACTTGAGGTTTAAGTAGAACCAATACAGCAGCTTGATGACTGGGACATGATGTAGTCTTGTGATAGGGCATATCAGATGCAGGGAGAGCTATTAGCCAGCTTGGCCTCCCCCGCACGTAAGTCTTGTCCCCCTGGAGAAGCCCGCAACCCCACCTTAGCCCTACCGATAAGTGGTAAATTCCCCTTCAGCAGGGGCGCGTTGTCCCAATTGGCCGGAAACACAACTTTGGTGCTCGAGTTTAACACGCGTAATGCCGTTGTTCCGCAATTGATTCCCATTGCCGATTATTGGCGGTCTTTATAGCTAGTGACTCTTCTGAGTCTTAGTAAGATTGCAAAATGTGTGGCCTTGTTGTCTTATGAAACGGGCGTTCTGAGCGGAGAATGTGGAGAAGCTTATTCTGTGCATGAGAGTTTCCGTCATGCAGCCGATGAGCAGAACTCGCCCTTGGATAATTTGTCTTTTTTTTCATCAACTGGTTTAAAATAGAGGCTATCCCGCCACTCTAGCTTTTCCTGACCTCTGACCAGGGTCAAAGTTACGATCTGGTGAGGAGAGTGTAGTAGTTGAGATTAAGCTGGATAGACTAGCCGTTGGTGGCTTCACAGTGTCTCACTCGTTCAAGGCCGACAAGAAAAGAAAACTGCCACGACCGGGTATTCAATCATTGCGCAAACTCCGACCGCAACGTAACAGTGTGTTTGGGGTCCCTTTTGTCGATATGCCGGTGCCACTCGGTACCTCGGGAAATTTCCCGAGGCTAGGATTCCTCGAGAGCATGGAGATGGTCCGGCTGGCGGGCAATGGTGATTCCGATGATACTCACCAATTCATGAGCCGCCAACCAGCTTGGCAACCAGGAGCCCAGCTCCCTTGGGAGGAAGCGGATGATATCTCCAGACACAAGACTGCTGTCTATTTTACGACAAGAGCATATGGAGGGCATGTCTACATTCAGGCGCCACTCGCCGCCGTGAAGGTTGTAGAGAGCGAAGACGAAACTGCCAAAGGGGCACCAAGTACGGGTAAATTTGGTATTCACGTGAGTCTGCTTATTGTCGTTGAAAAGAGGGAGATTGTACATGTATTAACGAGAAACAGACAATACAAGGAGTATTTACGAATCCAGGACATGTAGACCGGCCATTCATCTACCAGGTTTCGAAACTTGCCGCCGGCCGTAGCTTTCAAACCTATCTCATCACTGCTCGCCAACCAAAGCAACCTTCAACAAACCCTTTAGGTCCATTCCCAGAATCAGACTCAAAGTTGCCTCTAGGACCTATATGCTTCAGCTGCCATGTCACATTCAAGCGGCCTGTGCCGAGCTTTGCGGACTTGCAATTGTCATCAGCCCAAGAACGCTTCGCCAGCATCCTCGCCCAGAGAAAACCTGACGAATGGCCAACGAGCCCGCAACTTGACATTGATATACTCAACGATACATTTCCGAATGCTGGCCATGGTGGATTCCCTATTGTCGATATGTACAAAGTTGACATGAAAGCGTACAACGCGAACAAACCAATTCCCGAACGTCGTGAACTACTATTATATAAACTGCACAAACCGATTCCCGCAGAAGATACCAATTCCCAAATCCTTGTTCACGCTTTCGAAGCAGACAGAAATGGACTCTTGACAATAAGCAACTATTTGGGATGGGGTTACAACTTGGGCGTCGCCGCGAGCCTCACCTACACATTCACCGTGCACGTCAACTCCGAAGAAGCCGTAATAAGAGACGGGTGGTGGATCCAAGAAGTATGTTGGCCACGAATCAGCGCTGGGAGAGCAACGCTGGAGAGCAGAATCTGGAGTCCTGAGGGAAAACACGTTGCCAGCGGGTATCAAGATGGAATTGCTGGGCCGGATCAGAAGCGCGGGGCTGAGAAGTTGTAGATTGGAATTGGCGACAAGATTTATGCTTGCCTAATGTTTAATGCATCTAAGATATAGCTCTTCACCCATTTCCCATAGAGTCCACCGCTTAGCGACTGCATTAGAAGCTGCGGCCACCCAGTTGCTTTGGTCACATTGCTTCAGTCGTCTCTATCTTACAACTTTAGCCTTTCCAAATCCCCCTTTACCTGACGCACCATCCCACAGCCGCCTCAACAAGCAGCTTCGCATAAATCCGATGCAACACACCCGGCACGCCACCAAACGGATCTTCCTTTGGCGTCGTCGTCACCGCGTCAAAAGTTATGGCTTTAAGTCTAAACTCAGCTTGTTTACGCTTCTCATTTATTTCTGCTGTCAAGGAGAACAAGTTATCCAGGTCTCGCGGTTTGAAGGGAGATTCCTTGGGAGCAGGACAGCCACGAAATGTTATTGACGTTGCTGATTTATCGAGGACAAGAAAGTGGTTTGTCAAAACTGTTTCTGTTTTACTTAATTAGCTAGTTGATGCATATGTGAATGTCACAAAGGGAATGAATATTTAGACGAACCAGGTTCATATGTGCTTTGTCCCAACTCATCAGGAGACCACAAATCGGTACGGTTCTCAGGACTCTTGGTCAATCCCATTATCCTCCTCTGAATCCCATATCCTACACCACTCAATCAGTTTCCAAACCTCCTCTCTGTCAATCGGCAACAAATACGCACCGTATCCCGCCCACATCCCCCGCGAAAACTCTTCCACCAAAGCACTCCCGCCCTTTTTCGCATCCTCCAACAGCTCCGGCCTCAGCTCCTCAAACGGTACTTTTCGGACACAACAGTCGTGAGTGCTAGGATTATTCCGGGGATTTAAATCTTTTAATATGGGATGTCTGAACAATGTATCTGTGTCCGGCCCGAAAGGCTCAAACGCGCATTTCCGAGTCCATAAAGCCAGGCCCCCAAATGTTACAGCCGGACCTCCGACGAGAACTTGGGCAAGGCGGATTAACCGCTGACGAGCCATTGAAGAGAGAGGCATAATGAAGATGATTCGAACCAGCTTTCCACATATACAACAGAAAAATGTATAGAGAGAAAGAATGGCGCTCAAGAAACGTAAACGAAATATGAATTAGATGGCGGTTTTTGGTCCGACAAACTCGGGGCCTAGTTCGGGCCGTATTCGTACAGCTTCGTCCGGGTCGGCTATTCGGGCTCATCAGATTTCGGAGCTACACACATCCGTAAATGTTTATATTGCCGAAGGAGAGGCACGGAATAAGAGGATCGACTACCAAAATACGAGACACAATACAGTACACAAGGGATGTTGGGCTCATGTTAAGATGCTGGATTCCTAGATCGCATTTGGAAAACGCTACCGGCAGTTCATAACCTCCGAACGCATATACACAAAAGATTAAGTGACGATACACCATAACCATAGTTAGGTGAGAACATCAAGTCAAGGCAATCTGGTAATAGAGACGGCAATATCATATAGCTATCGCTGCGAAATAGCCCCCCATTTGTTTGGGTATCTCTAAAAGCAAACAATGATGAAAAAAAAAGCTCCGCTCATCCAACAAGACATTTGATGGTTCCCATACTGCATGTCCGTGGCCCACCAGGCCAATGCCAAAAAAGAAAAAAAAAATTCTCTCCCTACTGATACGCATTCTTCACCTCCTCCCATGCCCGCCAGATGCCAGATGCAAAGCTACAATGGTGAAAGTGAGGAGAGAAGAAAATAGAAATGCCAAAAAAAACTCCGATTCCCCTGGCAAGGGAGAAAAAAGAAAAAAGCAAAGCAATTTTGCCGCCGATAATCCCCTTTCTCTCCTGTTCCATGCATGTAACAATCACGAGATCACTGCATCAGCTGATGGACCTCCCGCGACGTCTTTCGCTTCTTGTCCAGCTTCAGCAGCGGAACCTCGATGCCGTCCACCATCCGCCCTACTTTGCCTTCTCTCAACACCTGCCAATGCTTCTTCAATATCTCTTCTCCCACGACTAGCTCGAACCCAGCCAGGAAGCAGAAGCTAATCTCCAGTCTCGCCAGCTCGACCTCGCTCACGCCGCCGACCTTGGCAATCTTTGTATGCGGGTAGGATAGATCCTCGAGTGCCTTCATAGCCACCCGCAGACCAGCGAGGACTAGTCTATGTGCGTTTCGTCTCGTTACGGGAATCGCGCGCTCCTCAACGGCGAGGCGGTGGATGTACAACGAAGTGGCGAGATATACGGCCGTGCTCATGGGACAAAACTGGTGAAGCCGCAGCAGATACTGGTTTACCGAGATGGGAGGTTCATTTTTGCTGTAAAACTTGCGGGTGATGGCGCCGTGCTGCAGGTTAAGCGGCTGCGAGTCGGCGCCAACGACGATGTAGGGTTCCGGGGGATGCAGGTTCGGGGCGGACGACGAAGGGTTCGCGTGTCGCAAGGAGTTGTGTTTCAATCGCACGCCGTCGATCGACTGCGCATAAGCGTCCTGCTGGGCTATCAGCTGTGCTGACATGGACGCGCTGTACGCCTGGAGCTTGCTTAGATTGCCTACCGACGACGAGCCACTCTTTTGGCTGTGTTTTTGTTTCTGCAGCTTCTCTTGTATCTCCTGCTGCTGGTGTCGCTGCTTTCTAAGCTTCTCTTCCTGCTCCTCTCGCAGGGCCTGGGCGCGTAGTCGTGCCAGGCTCTTCTCCGAGTGCGACCGCGCAATGTTCTCCTTCTCGACCTGCATGTTGCTCATCTGAGGGTCGGTAGGCGTCTTGGGCGGCGGTGTTGGAGGCACATCGCCGGTGATGCGAACCAACAGTTCGACGCTGGCGCTTAGGAGCTGCAGCGCCTCGGCCGGCTTGAGTTTGAACAAGTCGTGCTCCTCATTGTTATCGGTGGGCGGCGAGTTCGCAGGGCCTCTGTCCTGGTCGATGGAGAGTCGCGGATCTGACGAAGGAACGGGGCGAGGAGGAAGTTCGTGTACGGGACTGGGATCGAGAGAGGACGAATCTGGCTGCTGCTGCAACTGTATCGCCGCGGTGGCCTCGACTTGCTCGGTCTCGGTCGCAGCGGAGGAAGACATGGCTGCGTGGTTGGCCGTGGCCGTGAGATTTGGCTTGTTGCTGGCCTGGCCTCGCCTCGTCTGGTCTGGTCAGACGTCGCGTGCGTGATGCTGCAGCTGCTGTTGGCTGTGCTGGTTATTTATATTCTTATCGATCGTCGAGACGTAGAGGAGGCAACGTGAATGTGCGCGCCAAAGGTGTTGTGTTGATCAAAATCAAAGTCGTCAAAGTCTGGCCTTGAAGCTGCGCGCGTATTGTATCGAATCGTATCGTGACCTGCCTCGTTCGCTGTCGCTCGTGGGTAATTGTCCGCTTTCGGTTTCAGAGTCGGTTTCGGACTTCGGGATTCGCTCTGGCTGACGACGCGCAAATCAAATCCTGGTCTCTGTCTAGCCGTCGTTGTCAAGAGACGCAGTCGTGGATGCGCCTGGATCGATTCAAGGCGGCAAGAATCGAGTTGGCGTGGATGTGCTTGGTCTGGGCCACTCGCATGATCCCTTTCTGGGGAAAATCTTTTGAAATTCGCTTTCTCTTGTTTGTTTTCTTGTTCTTTTTCTCTCTTCTCTCCCCGTCTCTCAGCCTTTAGGCTCTGTCGTCGCCACGTGAAGTTCTTTGCCGGATGCGGTTTCTATCGGGAAGCCAGTCAAGCATGGAATTCCTCCCGCTTTGCATCAAGTGACCTCGTGATCAGCCAAGGTCTGCAGCAGCAGCGCTTAGATCGAAAAAAAGAAAAAAGAAAAATAATTAAATCCGTGGGGCCACTTGCGGCTCGAGTTAGTGGACCGAGCGTCCTTCAAGGCGCTTGTTGTCTGTCTATTGGATGTGAATAAGATCAGCACGAGATGAGATGAGCAGACAGACGATCAGATGGCGAGATTGAGAGGCAAATTGCAAGTGAATTTAAATGCTGAGCTGGCGCCTAAATTGGAAGCATCCATGGCTCGCCTGTTGCCTCCCCACGTGTGAGAAGTAGAGCCGAGAGCGATCCCTAGCGGCTATTCTATTCTGGCGGTTTGGAGTCAATCTGGCCCCCCCGGAGATTGAGATGGTGGCTGTCGAGGTGCCGGATCGGATGGATGGACTTTGTCTTTCGATCTTTCATCTTTCATCAACGTTCTCTGCCATCTTTGGTGCATGTGCATGTGTTATTGGCAACTATTCTTAATTCATTGCATACTATATTAATAACTAGAAGCAACTATTACTTGTGCTACTAACAACTACCATCATCTATCAAATGCATGCTGTAGTGCATTCCATATCCAGCTTAAACCGAGACTCATGCATGCGCCCAACATGCAACAAGACAACTCTCGATCCACACTAAAAGCCTCTGACGGCCGATCGATCAGGACCCTTTACTTCACTTTCCATGTGAAAAAGACCCCTTCTTTTCTGTCTGCCGAGTGACCATTTTTATCACATTATTGCTTGTTCCGTCCAGAAGCTAGACGCCACAGAGGATTCTCCCCCACTTGAGCTGCCCATCAAAAAGTAATTGAAGCTGAAGCTGGATTGAACTGAACAAGACATGGAACAATAACAACAACAGTACAGTAAAAATTACAGCAAATTATGAGCAAATCGTTGACAATCCATGTGACAACTAGCCAAAAAATAACAGGTCATTTCCCGAGATTCTGCAGCTTATTGCATGCACTGACTTACCCCCACTCGCCAACGCCATCCACCAACCCGGCGCCAATGCAAGATTCAAAACTCACAACTCCTGCATATCGCCCATCCAATGCATCACCTCCTCCTCCGTGGCGTCTGGCCTCGGGCGGTCTAGATTCTCAACAAGCCAGCGAATTGCCTTGGCCACGGGAGAGCTACGGAAACCACATGAATTGTTGTTAGCTCTGGGTGGGATGATGCTCATATGTTATGTTCCCGTCCCATTGGCCCTTGTAACCAAAAATTGGCGGAGCAAAAACGAAGGGACCAATCGCCGTTCGGGTTTATCCCAGCAACTTTCCTATCAGCGGCTACTACTTGTACCCTCGCGCATGCTGCAGTCAGATGCGCCGAGATATAAATACCAAATTAAACAAGCGGTAATGGCGCCCTAGGAAATAGACGTGGCTTAATGGGATTGTTCGTTGCAGCTGAATGCCGGCGTAGATGCAGCGTAACGTGGCGTACCTTGCGTGGGAGAGCAGCAGTTGGCATGCGGATGGAAACAAGATACAAAGGAAGCTGAAGCTGAAGCTGCATAATACCTTGATTAAGTTGCTAAAAATAACCCTGCAGCATCATTCATTCTTTGTCTTCGTTGCAGTTCAATTCGTTCTACAGTACGTACAAGCATGCTTCATGTCTAAGATACCTAACCATGCCGTGTATTCACCGGACCTCTATCCGCCTTCTAATCATCCGCTCATGCAACGATTAACATCCTGACGCAACCTTGACATCCACCACCGCTGATTGGCCATTCTTTACATAGGCAATGGCCTCCTTCAGCACTCCCTCCAGCTCAGCCCTCTCGTTCACTCTGGCGGCAAAGATGTCGCCGTCAGCAGCAGCCTTGGCAATGCCGGAGTAATCCGGTGATGGGTCAAAGGAAATGTTAATCTCCTCGTTGCTAGCTTGTGAGCCCAGTCCTTCGGGGTGGACCAGCAGCAGAGACCGGCGTGGTGCGTTCCAACCTATGCGATGATACAATCATTAGCTTTAGTTCTTCTTCATTTCGAACCAAATCATCATGTGTTATGTGGTGTTCAAGCGACTTACCCTTGTTGTTGAGCACAATGGTTAGGATGGGGATGTTGTAGCGTTTTGAAATCCAGTACACACTGCCGGGCACAGTAAAGAGATATGTACCGTCGCCCACGATTTGGACAACAAACTTGCCCTTGTTCTTTCCGCCATTCTCCGCGTCAGTGGCGAGCTTCATTCCCAATGCACCACCGCCGGACCATCCGAGACCGCCACCACCGCAGTTGATCCACGAGCCGGGCGTTGAAGGCTGGATGTTGTCGTACACAAAGAGGGTGTTGGTCACGGCCTCAATAGCCCAAAGAGTATCCTCGGGGACAAGTTTCTTGACCTGCCGGCACAAGTAGCCAGTTCCAAAGCTGTCATCTGGAAGAGGCTCAGCAGCCTTGGCAATCTTGGCAAGACGCTGCTCGTGCTCTTCCTTGCGCTTCTGAGCAATCTCCACCACATTCTGAGACTGCAGTTTCTTCGCATGACCACCCGTCTTGAGAGCCTCTGTGAGCTGCTCAACTGCAGTCTGGCTGTCCGCACGATACGTCTCTTGAGCCTCGAGGTAAAAGACGGGCATCTGCTGCTTGAGCGGGTCGAGATCGATGTGGAATACCTTGGCATCTGGGTTTGGCTTGACGCGTGTGGGGATCCAAGGTACGTCAGCATCGAGGACGACAATGACATCGGCATCAGCAACAGACATTTCGCCTCCATAGTTGAGACCGAGGGAAGCGGGGTGGTCAAAGGGGAAGCACATGTCACTGCCTCCGCAGTCAACCACTCTCAGATTGGGAACAATATTGGCTAGCTCGACCAAAGCTCCGGGGAACTCATGGTTTCTGCCACCGTATCCCGTCAGGACCATGGGACGTTTCGCGCCGGCAAGAGCATCTGCGATTGTGTCGACGGCTTGCGTGGGTAGACTACCCAGCTTAACGGGCTCCCAGTCACTTTGTCTCAGTTGGTAGGGCTTAATCTCCTGCTCCATGACTTCTCGAGCTCCATACAAGTAAACTGGGCCTTGAGGTCCTGATTTGGCCCATTGCAGCGCACGGTTGACCAGCTGCTTGACGTTGGAGCCCGTCTTGATCTCACCAGTGTACCGGCAGTACTGGGCAACAATCTGCTTCTGGTCGGGGACATCCTGAATCCAGTGGATGTACTCGGTACGGGTACCACGATGCTCACCCTCAAGAGTGAATGGTGATAGACCAGCGAAGACGAGAACAGGAGCACGACCACAAGCTGCGTTGTGTACGGCTGCTCCCAGGCCTTGTGTGCCAACGTCGACGTGAACAATGACACACTGAGGCTTGCCTGTTAATCGAGCATAGCCATCTGCCATGGACATGGCAACCATCTAGGATGTATCAGTAAGCATTCATACTCATATGTAACAACTCATAGAAGATCATATGAGATATATGACATGAGAAGAGTAGAAAAAGAAAGCAGAGACATACCTCGTTAGGACATGTAATCATCTTGGGAAAGTCTCCCTTGCGTTCACGAGCACCCTTGACCATGGCCTCAATGATGCTGGGGTGGTCAGAGCCCAAGTTCACAAAGCAGTGAGTGACACCAGCCTCCCATAGCGCTTCAAAAAAGGCTGAAGAGGCTGTGTACATGTTTTGATAGTCTGGCTTCTCCATGGCTGCGGTTGAGGCGTGTCTGTTGTTGGAGCTCACAATGGCCGTGGAGGGGATTGCTCTTTTATCAATGAGGCTGCGCACTCTAGATGATGTGACGTTTGATGATCCCGAGTAATGCCGTAGCCGAGATGGAGGCTGGCTGTAAGTGCAAGTGTGAGTTGAAGCTACGGCGCCGACAATCGGTGCGGTGGGGCGACTTCTCCAGAGAGCCGGTAGAGATGTCCCGGAACGGTGTAGAAGAGCCATTGCCGCCTCGCTATTGGCGGCTGGTTTTTGGAATTAGTTGAAATGGAGCAGACTAAAAGAACGGGGAAGTGGTATTTGAGATGTTGGCGAGTATAAATGGTGTAGGGGGATTGGTGGGTTGGACTCGGGTTGAAAGGAGGGGGAAGCTTGTGAGGGGGCGGCTGTTGTGGTTCGGCATCGAGTTCGGATAGAGATGGAGTCTCTGTTGGAACTGCCACGTGTGATGACATAAAGGGCTTTGATAGATCCAAGGGCGTATCAAAGAAGACAAATTTGACATGCTTGACATGACATGTTTGACAAGCGGAATCGCGGAACTTGAACTTACATCTGCAGAAAGCGCAAGGGTGGTGGGTATTAGTTGCGTGGGTTGTTTGTTACAAGGTAGACACGGGATGCAGAGTGCCTTGGCGTGGGGAGATTGGAGGTGGTATTGGAGAAAGAGGAAGATGAAAGAAAAGAAAAGAAAAAGAAAAAGAAAAGTCCCGGTTGGTTAATGAAGATGTCAATGTTGAAAGATGTCTGGACGCAAAGAAGATGACAGGAAGACAGCTCCCGTGATGCGTATCCGCCAATGGAGGTTATGCAACAACAACGCACAATACATGTATCCGAAGCTCTCCCAAGTGCGCGCGTAGTTCCTTGTTGGGCAGTTATTTGGAAAACTACCCACCAGCTAAAGGATAACGTTATCTAATCGCTATGCTTAGGGCGATTCCGCGTAATGTCCGGTGATGCCCGCTGGAGCCTCGTGATGCCCCCATAGTCGCCTATCTGGGCAATCTGGCAGTTGTGCCGAGACTGGCCGCGGAAGTGAAACCCCGATTGGCTCATAAACGGACAGATTAGATGCCCCTCTCGGTAGCAACAAGGAGAGTTGGAGAGCTGCAATAACGCGGGGTAGTGGAGATGGGAATGTCTTAGCTGAGCGGTCCAACTTGTCTAATACGGAGTATATTCTGTAATTACTCCAGAAATATTCCGTTTCTGGATTTACTTTATATAATTACTTTACTTAAGTGGATGATATAAAAGGAGACGGAAGATAATATGTATGTATTTGCATATAATGATAAAAAAATAAAAACATTGCATCGGCAGGCACGGAATACGGAATAAAATTTGGAAGTAACGAAACAAAGATGAGGTACCAAGTAAAACAAATACAAATACAAAACACAAGTCATTTGTCCCCCGCCTGTAGCCGCCGCTCCTGCCTGCTGTAACTCGCCTGCGTCTTGGGCAGGAAACGTAAGTCCGGCACCGGTCGCCCCTGCCCCCACTGTGTCCACCACGTCGGCGGCCCTCGGGCGGTTGCCCAACGCCTCTCCAGCAGCCGCACCTGCCATTATTCGTGCATCCGGTTCGAGATACGTACCTGCCATGAGGTAGACGTCGACTACATGTGTCAAATTATTTAAATATATTATAGAAAAAATGCCTCTTGCAATCCATATTAGATAAATAACTAACCTAGATACTAATGTGGTATTAAGAAATGCGTAGTCATCCATATTCGGTAGTAGGGTAGGTATTCTGCTATTCATAACGTCAACAGATCACACATATCGAAACAAAGGAAAACCATCACCCTCCAACTCCTATGGACCTATTCAAAAATTATAATACAGTAGCTTAAAACGAATCTAGAAAGATATTGCATCCTTCTATTGCTCATCAACACCTTGAAGCTAGCAACTAAATGCCCTATGCAAAAACAATGCTGTTCTAATGTCTAGAGACAACACTCAACGGTGAGAGAACGATAATCATGATTGGTATCAATATTTCCACCTTCCCAACTCCCGCCGAATCTCCTCTCATGGCAAATCAACACTCTGAGGATTCAGGAAAATATTACCAGCATCGTAACGTTGCTTAATCTCCTGCAGTCTCGGCACCTTGTCACCCCAATACGTCCACTGGGCATCCGTTCTGCTCAACGAAACATCGACGTAACCAGCATATGTCGTGTTGGCCTCAGGAGCTCCTTGCTGAATCTTTTGATGAACTCCAGAGACAAAATCTCTCGTTCCTTGGAGCAACGCCGGGATTCCAATGGCATAGGACTGATACATCATGATTGCATCGCGATGAGGGTAAGCAGTGGCATTGTACGGAGTATCTGCCATGGCGCCTCCCTCGGAGTTGAAGATGATGAACCAAAGCAAAGTTTGCGCGTCGGTGCTGTCCATGTAATCGAATAATCCGTTGATAGAGTCATTGCTCAACTTGTCGTTTCTGTCGAATGCCAGCGACTTGCTAGCAAATGGCGTGGAGAGGTCACTCAGATACAACGCAGTCGTCTCCGCAATGTGAGCCAAGCTTCCCATCCAATCTACAATAGCAAGATTGACATCTCCACCAACAGGAATTCTATCTTTAATTCCTGTCTGGTCGAATTCATCTTGCGTACCATAAAACGTGCCGGTGATGAGGGCGCCAAGAGGCTCCGCAATGAACAACGTCGAGAAGCGTCGGTCAAGATTAGGATCGTACACCAACTCCTGCCATTGTTCAAATACAGGCGCCATTTCCTTTTGGTTGCCAAAGCTGAAGCTATAAGTGTACTCGACGACACTGCCGGGCTCAGGGTGTGTCTTGAAGACAAACTCAGTGACGATGCCAAAGCTGGCTCCGGCACCTCGAATGGCCCAAAACAGGTCGTCGTTTTCGTTTTCATTGGCTCGTAATATTTGACCGTCAGCTGTAACGACTTCGACTTCCAAGACATGATCGAGTGCAGCTCCCCACATTCTGGACATGGGGCCTAGTCCTCCCTGTTCAAGAACCGATCAACACATGGTTCAATCATCCATGGCACCTCAGAGTAGGGACATGGAATACGCGTATTTACTTACCACAGTTGCATGCCCTCCAACTCCAACTCCCGGACAAGTACCATGTGCAATAGCCCTGCCGCCATTTGCATGGAGGAGTTTGTCGAGTCCATCCAGTCTGAATCCTGATCCAACACTCGCTTGCCAAGTAGTGTTGTCCATTTGGAAGCTCTGAAGATTTACCAAGTCGATCATCATGCCAGTCTCATCGCCGGCACCCTGAGCGAAATTTCTACATGTCATAAGTTAGAGATGACAGCCAGGGAAATTTACTACACGGTATTCTCTTCCGCTCCTCACCCGTAAGAGTGCCCGCCAGATCTAGCTTGGACTTTGAAACCATTTTCGTTTGCGCATTTCACTGCGCCGGCAACCTCGGTGGCATTATTGGGACGAACGACCATCTGAGGAAATCGAGGAATATCGAGATTGTACGGCTTGATCCAGGCGACGTCTGCACTGCTGCTCGGGATATGGTAACACTCAAAGCGTCCATTGCAGACACTCTGTATGCACGTCTCGAGAGCGAGAGTAGAGTTTGAGGCGCCCATTGCGAGATATTTTCTGCTTGTCGGGTTTCCACGATGTGCAAATGGGTGCGCCTTTTTTCCAGATAGGAAACCGTGGATATATATAACATATCCATATCGTTAATTAACCCGCAGTTTGGAAGGTAGATATCACCCCTGCAATCCCACACCGCAAATACGAGCCTCGTGCCTTCTATTGTGCCTTCTTGTACACTCAATCACAGCTCAACTAGCATCATCTCTTTACTTTCTGGGAGGTACAAGCGAGTTTGTTCTCGTTGTATCACATCGAACTACTCAGAAGTATTGATCACAAGGCGAAGCAATGTCTCGCCTCGCGGCGCTTGTCGTCCAAGTGAAGGAGCACGCATGGCGATGTGTTCCCAAATAATGGCAGATGGGGTTACACCAAACTGAATATTGCCGTCGGTAGATCATCTGGGGATAGCTAACAACTTGAAGCTAGCTGCATAAGCATGAACTGCAGCCCCTTGGAAATAAGACTTTTGTTTCACTATTCCCAAACGATGTCACCTTATACGCAACTCCATGCCTAGAAACGTCCAAGTTGGGATTTTGACATCTCGAATAAGCTTAAACTTTACCAGCATCATTCTAAGTTGGGAGCTATTTCCACTTTCGTGTGAAGATTTACAAACATTCTGTCAGCTAGTAGCTCGTCATCTAGGATATTGGCTCCGTTAACCTCGACTAATATGCTACCATAGTGCTGAGCCCATCAATCTCGCGCTCCCAGCAACGATGGACGCTAATCGCATAGACAAACTTGTCCAAGAAACCCTTTGCATTCTTCGCAGCCGACACCAACTCGCCCAATCGTTCGGGATGCACGCTCTTGAGTGTAACCACGCCATAGCTCTCCACAGCTTCGTTATCACTCGAAGTCACCACCGTTGGCAGCTGAAGTGCCTTCTCAACCAACAAAACACCTTCGCCAGTAGCCCCAATGGCCTTGAGATGACCAAACGCTTCACGGATGTAATGTAATGCTCGGCCATTCTTGGAAAGCGTCTCAATGGCTTGCTTTCCTCCCGGCACAAACAGAGCGTCAAACATGGTGCTGCGCTGGCCTTCTAGATGATGATCTGGGACAATGCCCTTGCCAGATTGACTTTCTCCATCTGCAAACGTCTCAGATCGATGCGTGCCAATCACAAGCGGGACAGCTTTGGCTCCTTGGATTGCTCCATAGATGGCGTTGAAAGCAATCGGATCATATCCATCAGCCACAATGATGCCGATTCGCCTAGAAGCAATAATCGGTTCATCTGGAAGATACTCCATTTGGCTAAGACCCTTGGCCTTCTTCCCGTGATTCGCCTGTCCCGCCTTGTCGGGCACTGCCCCTCCCACCATCTTACCGACAGATTGGGCGAGGCCAAGATCAATGTCAGCGAGCCGTTTCACGAGTCTCTCATATACGATTGGTTCGTCACAGTGGCTGAGCTCAAATGAGAACGCCGCCAACATGTGCGACTTTTCGATTTCGGAGAGTGAGTTGAAGAAGAGCTGAGCTTGAGAGAAATGATCCTTGAACTTGGCGCTCTTTGCTCGCTCCTTGATGCCGACAACCCTCTCCGGGTAGTCGACATAGCCGCCCTCTTCCTTGGTCGCTGGCGGTTGCGCTTCGAATCGGTTGGGCCAATAATTGACCTTACCCTTGTTGATGGTGTGTCGCATGGCGCCGTCACGGTTGAAGTTCATAACGGGGCAAACAGGCTTGTTGATGGGCAATTCCTGCCAATTGGTGCCCAGGCGGCTCAGCTGAGTATCAAAGTATGAAAAGTTACGGCCTTGAAGAAGAGGATCGTCTGAGAAGCCAATTCCCGGAACAACGTGGCCTGTGCAGAATGCAACCTGCTCGGTCTGAGTGAAGAATTCATCCACGTTCTTGTTGAGTTCGAGCTCGCCGATGTAACGAATGGGGACCAAGTCCTCCGGCCACACCTTTGTGGCATCGAGAATGTCAAAGTCGAAATCGTCTTCATTCGACTCTTCAATTGTTTGTATGCCAAATTTCCATTTGGGGTATACTCCGTTGTCAATGGCTTCCATAAGGTCCTTTCGGTGGAAATCGGGATCTTGGCCAGCAAGTTTGAGTGCCTCATCCCACACAAGAGAATGCACTCCGAGCTCCGGAGTGAAATGGAACTTGACAAATGAGCGAACGCCGGCGGCATTGGTGAGTGTGTATGTATTGACTCCAAAACCCTGCATCATCCGGTATGAGCGAGGAATGGCGCGATCCGACATGGTCCACATGAACATGTGCGTGGCTTCAGAGTGCATCTGGACGAAATCCCAGAAATTGTTATGAGCCGACTGGGCTTGTGGGACTTCATTGTGCGGCTCTGGCTTTCCGGCATGGATGAGGTCGGGGAACTTGATTGCGTCTTGGATGAAGAAGACGGGGATGTTGTTGCCCACAATGTCCCAGTTACCCTCTTGTGTATAAAACTTGACTGCGAAACCGCGTACATCACGGACCGTATCGGCCGAGCCACGACTTCCAAGTACAGTTGAAAAGCGAAGGAAGACGGGAGTCTCGCGGGACGTATCAGTGAGAACATTGGCATGGGTAACATCTTCGGCAGATTCGAAGAGACGGAATGTTCCGAATGCTCCGGTACCTCGAGCGTGGACTACTCGCTCTGGAATACGTTCATGGTCGAACCGATGGATCTGCATTTCTCGCGATTAGCTCCATCCATGCTAACATCATTCCGCCGTATAAACGCGGGACGAACCTTTTCGCGCCCGAAGGGATCCTCCAAGAGCATTGGGCCTATCTGGTCCTTGCTATTAACCCGTAACCAGTCATCTGTGTTGGTCTGCTTTGTGCCGAAATCAGACGTAATTCTACTATCTTTGGTTGGCTCAACGGTGTGCGCCGCCAGCTGATCCGTCTTTGCGCCTTTGTGACCCATGACTGCTTGCTTCACTGATGATGGAATGATATTCGACATTTTTCTTCACGCAGCGATTTTTGGGTAAGCATGCTACGAGTGAGTTTTAATGTATTCAAACTGCGAACACACACTTTATACGTATTGTTTTATATGAATTCCGCCATGAGCTTTAAGAGTGGCGACGCACTGCGTCGAGCCGTCACTCATACATCACCGTCATAGACACACACGATGTAAGATGTGATTCTATGTTGACGTCAATGTCCGCCGACCGTATATGATTGATCATAACACTATGTATTTAAACTTCAATAGAAGATATAGAGCTTTCATAATGATGCGGTAGATAATGACACAAGAATTTCGTCTCGTTTAATGCCTTTCAATAACAATTACTAGGCTAAGTTATACGATCGCTAGGCTGTATGCATACTCGTAGGTTGCACTTACAGTTGAGGTATTCTTAAACCTCCAAGGATTATTTGCCAATTGAAGTACATGGAATAAAATACAATAGTGAATTCATAACTCTCTTCCGATGATTTCATTACTCAAAAATGGCTGTTTAGTTGTGCGATAGATGATGTAATGTAATGGAGCCATGGACAGTGCGGAACCAATTGTTACCGCTGCTCAGCCTATGCTATCCTATTAATGAGCAGAGCAAGCTAATTCCCTCTAGTATGTATGCCTCGGCTTAGCATGTCTACATATTTGCGATGCTGCAAGTCGGTAGAAACACGGAAATTATGCTCCTAGCGATGTGCGCAATAAGTGAATTTGCAGCCTTGGCAGCCCAGATTAACAGCTCCCACAGTGCTTTATTTTTAGATTTGAAACACCAACTCATCAAAGCCCCAATTATCTTAGTCATTTAGGCCGCCAATAACTCCTTCGCTGTTGGTAATAGATCAGCCGCTCGGTGATAGCCATAATGGGATGTTATGCTTGTCATCACGCTGATGAGAGGTTAAGATGATGAAGAGTAAACCTGATAGCATTTGTGAGAGCATCTCAACAACTAGGCAGCAGGGATGAGCTCGCTCGCTATGCCTTAATCCGGCAACAGGGCTCACGTATCGGAAGGGTTACCGAAACGATGCTGATGATCGATTGTACTCCACAGCCGAGTCTCGCCGTTCGGCATCCGATGCGGTACCGCCATGACTGGGTTATTCATGGATTAATGATCAATAATTCCAACCTAGAACGTGGTCTATCTGATGCGACGTGAATTTTACCAAATACAAAAACGGCCGTGCTATGTACCAAACTTGCGTGATTAATGAAGGCGAGCTACAGCAGAAAACGACCCTTCGCCGCGTTACTGAGTTGCTTGCTCCCTTGAATCCCGAAAGCGCGAGTATTTGCAGTGATCTATACAGTGATATTTGTTCATGGTATCTATGCTCTAATTGCCTGCCGAAGCTAGGTCGCTCTATAATACAATTATGTCCGTAAAATTCTCATTTCTTTCTCGTCCTCTCCCTCATTCAGCATCTTCGTACGCCGGTGGTGGATCTGTTATTAACACATCCAGCAAAGATGAAGTATACTACATGCTGTCAGCCCTAGAAAAAAAAAGTAGTAGGAGTGTTTGTATGGATAAATCTTACATAGATGCTTCCTTCAGATCCAATCGATATGCCGACCTTGATTTCAACTGAATGCTTTATCTGCATCACGCATGATTCAAATGACGGTTTCAAGTTGAGTCTGAAAAGTCGTTCCCAGGTACCTGAATCAAGAACCAGCCTCTCTGAATCGACAGGGATAATTCCAGATGTGCTTGCCCCTAAGAATTTCTCATCCACGCGCCGGGTAACTGATTCGACAACGGTTGCTGTGGAAGTTTTGAAGACAATATCTGCCTTTCGAACGAATATTTTACCCACTATCTCTGGTGGAGTGTGTAAGATAAACTTGATGGGGTTCGCCTGTCCTCTGAAAAGAACCGGTGGGTTTGGTAGGAGTGCTTCGACGCGAATAGATGGCGTGTATGCTGGTAACCCGTCAAGTCCATCTTCGAGCCGTCCTGAGCCATCCTTCTGTCGCAGTATCAATGGCAGGCTAGCATTAGGCTGTAAAACAGGCGACCTGTTGATGGGAGTATTGTTGCAGAATTTTAATGCTTTGACAACTCTCGTCGTCTTGGATAAAGGGCCAAATATTTGTCGATCCACGGCTCCGACGACGTAGTATTCGACTCGAATTCTTGATTCTGCTTCGCGTATGTTCATTGATGGTGGTAGATGTAAAGCGTGCTTATGCCTGAAACATGGTGCATGAGAGGGAAATCGAAAACTGAATGGGACAATGTAAATGCCGTTAACGGGATCATCCTTGTTTGATGTGGCATCATCATGTCCTAATTCTTTATTTTCCTCGAATAGCTGTTCCCTGTATTAGCGTCAAGTAGTCACATGAGCGACCCGACGAGTCATTTCATACCGTAAATTCCAAATTGCTTGGATTAGGGCCAGCAATCTGTGCCGGTATGGAAATCGTGAGTCGACCTAGCCACTGTTATTAACTGAAATCGCGAGTTGTGAACATGGCATCATCTTACCGCCAAAAGTAGCCCTTAGATGGGTCAGCGCTTGGCCGCCGTGGCCTAAGATGTTCAAAGTACCGCGGATTTCATCTTCAGGGCCAAAAGTTATCTCTTCAGCCCCACCGATATCTAATATCAATTTCATGATTCTGAGTGTTTGTGATGTCTGAGTAACATGAGTCGCATGAACTGAGGCGGTTGGGCATCATTCGAATTAAGTAGGGATAGCGATTTAGAATTTTAACGGAATGACGTATGAGCATGAATTGTTCTCCGTACTAGTGATTTAATATTGGAAACAATGCCTGAACTTGCTGAAACTAGCCAATAGTCTATTCTCGCTGACAGTTACCAAACATGGTCTAGTCAGCCAGCATTGGCCATTATCTCCACATAAGCCATCAAGCAACATCCCGTGAATAGGGATGAAGATGGTTAAAGATGAACATCCCATGACGGCCGACACAAGCGAAGTAAGCGAACATGGAAGTTTAATGGTCGTATATACGATCGTTGCAATAATATCAACGTTCCATTGCTGAAGAAGATGAGCTCCTCCGTGGAAATGCCGGAGAAGCACTTCTTACATGAATACCCGGGGGGTTGCAACGTCTAACTGTTGGTTAGAAAATAGAAACAAGCGGGTCAGAGCGGCCGATAGACGAGTAAATACCTGCTAATTATCTTCAGCCTGATGTTTCTATGAGCAAATCTCGTGTTTTTTATCACCGTCCTAGCCTCACCCGGAAACAGACTTGCACCCGTGACTCCCTTACCCTGTTGATCTAGATGCTCAGTTCTCTGGGCCCGCTAAGTTTTGCCAAGAGCTGTGATATAAGTAATTACGTAGCAAATGGTTTCAACCAAGTTGCTATTGGTACTTGGGGTACCGCCGCTCCCTTTTAATCTCCCGAATTTAGGTGATCTCTTCGAGCATCACAGGCTACCTCAAAGAGACGGGGTCTACTTCTTGAAACTATCTCATAACGCCGATTGCTTTTATGACAAGTCTCACGAAAACTTGTTATTCAAGAACACACCACCAACGTCTGATCATTGTGATCACGCCAACCCCCGTACCATAAACTTCTTCCAGGGTCTCGAGTTATTAGGATAGAGTTAAGTGCTACTTTTTTATCTCTGGAACTAAGTATATTGACTCTATCAATTATAATTCGGTTAACTGTCTATTTCTAAAAATATATGTATTAGTTACACAGCCTTTTCATTATACGAATATCTCCTCCCACAGCAACGATGCCCTGGAGAAGAAAGCGAAATCTGACCAAATAAACTTTCTCATGATCTCAAATATTTTCGAATGAGAGTCATGGACACCACGAAACCTGGCAGTTATGTTTGACCGGAGAAGATTGACATAGGTCGATCGAACTGATCCAGGTGGAGCAAATGTGCCGCCAATATACTGCAACCAAAGCAGCAAGTCGGAGTATTCATCACACATATAATCTTTTCCAACCTTTTGCAATTGGTCAAGAAGTTGGGAAGATAAATATGACTGCAGATTACACATTAGCACATTAGAATCTACTATCCCAGAACAACATAACCTACCGGGATAACCGAAGCGCACCAAGGATGGCAACACAGCATGATAGAACATATATACGCTGCAGTGGAGCAGCATTTCAGTATGGGTGGAATTGTTGTCAAATTCGCAAGCCTCGATTGAATAGAGGCAGTATAGTTGTTTATGTAGGCCATGACAAAAGGATCACCCTTTTCACAGGTTGAATAGTTTCGTATGCATTGCAATGCATGAATATCTTCCAGTATTTCGACGAAATCCTCACTTAGCAATTGTAATATCACCTCAAATCCCGATGGAAGCTGGTAGAAGCTGGGTGTGAATGGATCTCGTTGCCATCGTAGTTCCGAGAAGGTATCGTGATCAACTATTCGGTCAGAGCCTGATAAGATTGACGCATTCAAGTCTTGCCTATACTCTTGTCAGATATCGATCTTTCTCTTCCGATTGAGTGTCTGACTCACCAGAATATTGCACGCTTTATGCCGCCCGTGAGGTAGATACCATCGCTGCGAGACATGTCGAGTAGCTGTCTTACAGCTGACATGTGAAGCTGGACCTGAGAGGTCATTCCTAACTGAGCCTTGAATAAAGAGGGTTAGTACTCCTGCAAGCCAAGTCCGGCATAGATGCCTACCTCTACACCCGCCAATAGAAGAATAGCTCCGATTGTAGACTCTGACACGGCCCCTTTGATACAGGCAATTTTGTCTCGAATACCGCCGATAGCACAGCCTTTGTATTTCAGGCATTCCATGTCCAAATTTCCCTCTGTCGCTGCAAACAGTAGAGAAAACATGACTGCACTTGAAAGTGCAGGGTCAGTTAAGCCTGTGCGGAAGACAGCGTGAAAGTTTTGGAATGCGAGCTCCTCGGACATGCTGAAGACTGGCTCGGAGGCTACTCTGGCTCTTCCTATGTCATCTAGTGTTAACAAAGATTCACGTACTCTGCAGCGTGTAATTGCTCACTGTCCCCTAGTAGTATTTGTAGCCGGGAGGTATCCACGGGAAGTATGCCGAATGGATCGATCTCACTCGCAGATAAAGAGTGGTGTAATATTGGTAGATTTACCAGATGGGATTCATTAACTAGCGCATTGCGCTCCTCCCCTAAAACTGCTACTCGAAAATTGTGGTTTGACTTTTGTTCGAGCAGCCGTTTCGCCTTGAGGCCTCGCTTGGTTGCATGCGATTTAGCCAAGCGGCTCACACCCCGGCTCTGTTTACTGCAAGGGCCTTTAATGGATATAAATTTGAAGTCCTCGGCTGGCCAGGTTCAAAGCTTAGTTGATGCGAGACTAATCGGATCTGCATTGCTTACCTTCTGGTGCGAGAGGCCGGGCAACCATATTGCGTATTGCGTAATAGTCACCCCCTAGGCGGACCACGTTCTTGCTTAGGTTGTAAAAGACTCAATAGCAAGACACATCAAACTGCGCTCTGCTTCTCTTGGTTCATCATCAGTCTACTATAGCTTGCTTGCAAAATGAACATACATGTAAGATTGGAGCCTGCAAGGAGATAACTTGATGCATCCGCTTATAAATCATGAGTTAAACTCCGTTAAAGTCTCTTCCGACTGTGGCGCTGGTCCCACTATTCTTTTCAGGATGCACCTTATTGCCCGATTTGGAAGTACGTTGCTCTGGACTGGCATCCTCCATTCTGTAATTGGAACTACGTGTAAGTGTTTTGCTGAGATTGAGACGTGAATTAACAATCTCAAATATGTCTCAGTGGCCTTTTTCTCCATAGATAGAAAGTATAAAGCCGTAGATGGTGCCCAGTCGAATCATTCGTGCATCCAGACAAAAACTACAACTAAACCAGCTTATTAACAACCCCAATTCTCCGGAAACAATGGAAAACAACAATCTTTTCAAACCTTTGACAATAGGCAATATAGTGTTGAGCCATCGCATAGGGATGGCTCCGCTAACTCGCCTCCGTGCAGCGGACGATCGTGTTCCTCTGCCTCTTATGGCCGAGTATTACAGCCAGCGGGCTGCTGTGCCGGGTACTCTAATCATCAGCGAGGGTACATTAATATCATCTAAATTGTCTGGTGGATTTCCAAATGCACCTGGCATATGGAGCGAGGAGCAAATCACAGCCTGGCGATCAGTCACCGATAAAGTCCATGATAAAGGAAGCTTCATCTTCTGCCAGATCTTTGCCTTTGGGCGTGCTGCAGACAAGGAGACAGCTAAAAAAGAAGGAGTCGACATTGTTGGCCCTAGCCCTATTCCTATCGACGAAACTGCACCAATACCACGCTCTATGACGCTCGATGAGATTAAGCAAGCAGTCCAAGATTTTGCAACAGCTGCAAAAAACGCCATGCTTGCGGGCTTTGATGGTGTCGAAGTTCATGGTGCAAACGGCTATCTGATTGATCAATTCAGTCAGGACAATAGCAATCAGCGTCATGATGAGTACGGTGGGAGTGTTGAGAATAGATCACGCTTCATAGACGAAGTCATGAAAGCTGTCGTCGCTGCTATTGGGCCAGAACGAGTCGGGCTTCGTCTTAGCCCATGGAGTTCATTTCAGGGCATGAAAATGACAGATCCGATTCCGCAGTTTTCAGACATCATTCGCAGGGCTCGGAAGCTGAATTTGGCTTATCTTCACCTGGTGGAGTCTCGCATATCTGGCGGCGAAGATTACGAGAGCAGCGAAACATTGGAATTTGCCTATGAACTCTGGGAAAACCCGCTTCTGATTGCTGGTGGCTACAAGGTTGAAGATGCCCAGCAACTAATCAATAAGTACCCTTCCAAGAATATTGTCGTCATGTACGGAAGATTTTTTATTGCAAACCCCGATCTGGTGTATAAGATCAAGGAAGGGCTGCAGCTTACTCACTACAAACGCGAGACATTCTATACACCATACGCGGCATCGGGCTACATTGACTATCCTTTTAGCGCGCAGTTCCTGAAAAGCCAGAATGTCTCAACCTAGCACTTATTGAGATGATTTAGATGAGATGAACTAAGTCCCATAGTTAGTATAGCTACAAAATGCTAAAGCAGTCGTTGATGGTAATGATGGTCATATAAAGAACGTGATTTCGCATTAGCGTTCTATTTGCTTGTATCGTCGCCTTGTAGTATATCCATGCATTTTTTATTTCGGAGTGGCCTGAAGTAACCGGAAAAGCGCTAAAGGTATCTATAAACAAATTAAGTATAGTGTTACTCTTGGAATTTTGAATAGCAGAGCACGAAGAAATGTCCAGTTTCGGGTTAGCTATATGCCCTCCCAGACGTATCCCATGTACCAAGAATCTCTTGTAAAGGCTTGATGATATTCTCGCAATACATCTTCAAAAATTCCTTTTCATGCCAGAATCGGAGAGACCCAGCACAGACTTGCAGACATTGTTCAATAACCTGGCTTTGATATGGCAGTAGACGTCTTGATGTGGCCTGCAACCATTCGATGGCTACCATCATACGTCCTTGCGGCGACGTTGGATTCTCTTTACCCGACTTTTGACACCATGCCTCAAGCGGCCTATGATGCCAGATTTCGAGTAACAAGATTGCCAGCTCCGTCAAAGCTGTTTTGGGATCTGGACCGATGCATGCGTCGCTCTCGATCGCCTTAACATATGGCGGTGGTGGGATTTCTCCCATAAGCTGTTCAATGAAAGGAAAACTGCCCGCAGTGATGAATGATTTCTCTTGGGGACTCAATATCTTGATCTCGTTGCTGTTGAACGGTAGCCCTAACCACCACGTCTGTTGTAGTTGCAGAATTGATGATGCGACCTTGAGAGCCAACAGCGTTTGTTCTTTTGGGAACATCTTGGCGTCATCGTCTTGGTATCCAGCCTTGAGGATATCCGCTAGTGTTGTCGGAGCTGTGAAATTCCGTCTATTCTCGGACGGGCCGTCAACAAGGAAAAGGTGTTCATTGTTTAGCCTCAGTTTCAGAATATGGCCCGCCGCTTGTGCTTCAGAAACATGCTGGCAAATTAAGGTCACTATTCTTTCACTGTGCTGCTCTGTAACTTCTTGGACGAACACAACTCTGGAGGTGGTTTTGATGTCGTAGTCTTCGTTGAGGTCATCTTCGTGGACGTTGACATGAGTTTCTTGGAGATATCCATGATGGTCAAAGATGAGACTGAATTCAGTCTGCTCTCTCAGCTTTCTTTGTCGGCTCTTCTGTAGGGGAATCCTGCTATCCAGTCTCATGAAGACCTTGTGCTTCTTTTCACAGCCGCAATTACATCCTTTACGCATGGCTTCGAACAGTGGCATTGCTTGTCGCTGGACCCTTGAAAGCATGCTTGCCAGTTTTTGGGCATCATCAGACGGATTTCGCGCTGTGTATACTTGCTGCGTCTTCAAGCTATCGACCATCTCCCTCAGGGAAAGTCGATCTTCACTCAGCTCCTCTACAAGCTGTTTGAGACTCCCTTTCTCAATGGTAAAGCTCAGTCGCTCTCTAAATGCAAAACCAGAGGTTCCTACGGGATTTGTCTCAAGAATCGCTTTCAAGTCATCTTTCGCAGCCTGTGATATGAGAATCAGTCGTCTACTCTTGCGACAGCTTTATGCATCTACAAACCTTTGGCGGTCTCTTTATGTGACCTAGTTTGCTTATGATTGCTTTCAAACAGGTTTCGTATCTTCTCAATATTTCATCAAAGGTATCATACAGGTGTTCGGACGCTATGTAATCTCTGATTTCTTCTGCGGTCTTCGCATTCCGGAGAATGGTGATGCATTCTTCTTCGCTTATGTCTGTTTTGTTGACCACTTCGCTAACACCAGCATTTCGCAGTAAGTCGATAATATTTAGATAAAAAAACGTTCGTTGCAGCTTAAGCCTGTATATAAGCGTGTCCAACTGTCCATGGAACTTGACAAATGTTGCCACAACGCCTCGTCCGGCTTTGTAGTGCTCAAGTGCAGATATAGCCAGCGGTATGATCCCGAGAACCAGTCCAGCAACTTCGAAGCCAGACATGATGTTACCAATCTGCCTGCTTGGAGCTGTTTGCACAGCGCTCTTTGTTTGGCAGATATGGCTCGAGTGGAAATTCTTTGAGGCTGAAAGAGGGGTAAAATTTATAGACACCCTTGTGCACTGTTGAGGCAGTGGAGGGCTGTGTTCATTTTCGATTGGATAGTGCCCAAATTATCTCACAATCCCTGCCTTGTTTCTAGGGCCTCTTCTAGGCTGAAATATAGCCTTCTCTCTTACCTCTCTTCATCTTTTACTGATCGACGACTCGACCTTGTGGGCAATATGGACCAAATGGACTCTACAGAGCTTTTTACAAGCGGTAGAAAAATATCGAGTGACTTGCTTCAACTGATTGTCCTCTTTCAACTCAGGCAATCGCCGAATTATCGGCATTTGGCCGCAGAAGAGCAGAGATTCCAGCTGTGGGCGCACAGTCTTGGGTTATACCAGCAAGGACATGCATCTCTGGATTACCGGGTTCGGGATGCTGAAATCGTCAAGTCCGGATTCGCCCGCATTCTTGAAGAACTTCAAACACATGTATGTTGTACCTTTAAATGACGTTGAGTGATCGCTAGTGTTTTCAAGTAAACCTTGTATACGCCTTCTAGTGTATTAAACTCAATAGCGTGTCATCATGCGGAGCGTTGTCTAATCGTAATTGTAGATAGAGAATCTTCTCGCGATAGAACGTAACGAACGCCTCCCATACGAAGCACAGGAAATCTCGAAGGGTGATCGTGAGAAAGTAGATAACGACAGCGATAGATCGGACTCAGAGAGAGATAATTCTCCTGAAGCTAGCGAACTATCCTCTCCGAGCGATAATAGTTCGTTCCATGAGGTTGAATTCCGACTTAATGGCCTGAATGACGCTATCACGGCGCTTTATAGCCTCGCAGACAAGATCAGAAGCTCACTTCATCGGCCACAACGCAACATAAATCAGCTATACAAGCATGTGCCGGCTGAAAAGAGAGATGCGGAGATACAGGAAAGAGAGGAAGTTGAGATTGCGGCCGTTTGTTATTTGCATCGCCAGTACCTTATGGAGAATACCGACAAGACAGCGACGGCATATGACGCTGCTGAAATATTCGCCAAATATTCGTCCGCAGGACATTGGCTTCTCCGGAGAACCGGCATTGCTAATGCCCGCCGAAAGCAACAGTTTATCTACTGGAAAGAGCATGTTGTTAGGCTTAACCAGATGCGAGCTGAATTGCCTGAGCGAAAAATCGTTCAGATTAATCCTGGGACAGACGCGCCTGTCCAAAATCCTTTGCAGTTCAATCCAAAGTTTGGGAACACAGAACAGGCAGCGTTACCTGTCATACCAATGTCGGCGACGACAGCTACAACGTTGAAGCCCGGCGACCTCAGATCTGCCATTTCATACCAGACTCGGGTATCGACAGTCATTAGCCCTGGTGGTAAAAAGCTTGAGTGGCCAGATCCACCAAAAGTAGATATCATAGGCGGTTACTTTATCTGTCCATATTGCCAGACTTTATGTCCTGAGCAGTACCTCCAAAAGAATGTGTGGATGTAAGTATTGCCATGTGGATCGTTCTTAATCTCATGAATTTCTTCTAATGCAACTGTTATAGTGTTCACCTAATCCATGATTTACAGCCGTACCATTGCACATACGAACAGTGCCTGGACCCGAACCAAGTCTATGGGAGCCGACAAGATTGGATTAATCATGAAAATGGGCATACACGCGTGTGGCATTGCCATGAACACGGTGAAGAATTTGAAACTCAGCCAGAATATACTCAACACTTAGAAGACTCCCATCCCGACAGTACTCCGGAGCATTTCTCACCTGCATTAGTTGCTGCCGTTGTTGGTCCCTCAATGCGAATTCACCGAGACTGCCCCTTCTGTCCAAGCGGCTTCTCTGATATTGCACAAATGCAAGCACATCTGATTTTCCATCTCGAGCGGCTTGCACAACTTGCTCTGCACAATGGCCTGAATGTTTCAGACGACGATGCCGAGTCTGGACACTCATCTCAAAGTCACCAGGGCCAGTTGCGAGGCCGAAAAGACTCGATATTTCGAGATTTTGATGGAGAAGAAGACGAATCATCTTTTGCAGAGCTTGTAGCAAGCGATGAGACAGCGACAGTTAATACCCCATCTGATGTTATCTTGAACGAAACAACTCTTAGTGCTATTTCTGGAGCAATATCTGCACCCGATGTCAATGAATGGTTGCAAGATCTGGTTACAGAAGAACCGCCAGAGGAGACAAACACAGCACACGAAGATATTTCAACCAGTCGCTCGCCGCCAATGAGCAATCTCAAACGTTTCCCTCTCACAGAAGAATACACCATAGGATGGATATGCTCGAACTCAAAGACGCTATCCTTGGCGGTGGCTATGTTGGATGAAAGATATGCCTATCCGACAGCCCCAATCAATGCCTCTTATACATATATAAAGGGATCTATTGGCCATCATAATATCGTCATTTCATGTCCGCGTATCGAGGATTCTATCGAGGATCCGACGAAGAAATTGAACCCAAATGACTTGCGCAAGTCATTTCCTTCTATTCAATATTGTTTCATTATTGGAATTGGTAGTGGAATATCGCCAATTCTTCAGCTAGGCGACGTTGTCGTCACCAAACCCTCGCAGCACCTCCAGCGAGTGAATTCGACTCAATATACAAACGACCCACCTGAAGCTTGGGAACACTTTCCTAGCTCCTTACTCTCTGCTTTAAATCAGGTAGAATCGGCATCCATAGATTTCTATTCGGGCACAATACCAAGGCATATCGAAGAAGCGAAGGAGAAGGCACCTCATCTGCGTTCTTTACGCCTCAATCCAGACCGAACGCAAGATATATTGTTTTATCCAAATTACAAGCATGTGGTCAGGCTTGAAACTATCGGCAGTTCCACTTTAGTAGTCGACGGGCTTGGAGAAGTATCTGCAGCGTGTTACCGTTGCGATGTTTCACAGAGTACCCCGAGACCGCCCCGGGATATTAAAGTCCACTTCGGAAAGACCATTTCTGAAACCTGGGTCATTGAGAGAAGTACCATCTTGAATGGGCTCGAAATTGATTACACAATTGATATGCTTTGTATAGAGCAAAAGGCAGCGTACTTTAGGACAACTGTACCGTATCTTCTGATTAGCGGCATTTGTGACTATGGAGATTCACACAAAAACGACACTTGGCAGGATCTTGCGACAGCTAATGCAGTGGCTTGTGCAAAAGGCATTGTAGAATACATTCCATCTCAAGACACTGAACCAGGTTGGTCATTGGTCATTATTCAGTGTATCATCAATCAGCTAATAATATTTCAGATACTCCTCCCCTACGATCTTCCCGAGTGGATCCTTTTCGCTGGCTGTCAGCAATCGATTATCAGTCTCAACTGGACCATAACCTGACAAAATGTGCCCCAGGGACCTGCCAGTGGTTTCTTGAATCGGAACAATATCGAGAATGGTGTAACCTAGATGGTAAAGCACTTTTGCTACATGGACCCCCTGGCTCTGGAAAATCGATGATTGCGTCAAGAGTTCTTGACCACCTCTCCACTACACTTCTCTCAGAGAAATCAGCTGTTTTCTGCTATGCGTTTTGTAACTTTTATCGCGCAAATGAGGAGAGAGCTGAAAACATAATGTGCAATCTACTCAAGCAACTATGCCAGATCCAATCGCCTCTACCTCAAAGTGTCGAAGATCTATTCGCCCGGCACAGGAGTCAAAGAACTCCGCCATTGCTTGATGAGGCAGCAAGTGCCCTGAGATCGTTAATCTCTGCATACCCAAAGACGTTCATTGTTGTTGACGGATTGGACGAGTGTGAACCTTCAAGTGCATCACAATTCGTATCGACAATCCTAGATTTGCTAGTCGATACCAGAGCAAATTTCTTCGCAACTTCGAGATCTCTACCTAATATTATTGGAAAATTTCGAGAGCATAACTCAATCATCATAAATATGCCTTCAAATGCAGCTGCTGACGGTATTGGTCAATACATCAAGAGCAATGTGAAACGCCTCCCGGACTTTGTGAGCCACAGTCCTGATGTGTTGGAACAAGTTACTCATACTATTATAAAATATTCTGATGGATTGTAAGAATATCTCTTTTCCTAATCCGTATAAACATAGCCAATTACTAACTGAAGTAGATTTCGTAATGCCCGTTTCCTTCTTGACTCGATAGTGGACTCAAAGACACCTGAGAGCATGATGGATACCTTAGAGGAACAGTCACGTCGCAACGATACTCTTGATGCGATGATGACGCGAATAAGAGGCCAAGATGCAGACAGGAGAGACCTTGCTATGAACACTCTTTTATGGATGACATTTGCATTTCATCCTCTCAAAACAAAACAACTGCAACATGCGCTTGCAGTGGAAGTTGGAGAATCGAGTCTAGATGAAGCAAATATCCCAGATACCGACTATATAGCCTCGGTCTGTGCTGGTCTAGTTGTTATAGATGCAGAAACAGACACTTTCCGCTTCTGTCATAAGTCTGTGGACAGTTGGGTTATCGCACGAGGCAACGAGCTATTTCCTGATGCTCGACTTCATCTCACCAGAGTCTGCCTGACATATCTCTCGTTTGCGGCCTTTGAGAGTGGAATCGCCCTGAGCGAGGATGATCTCAACAGACGCTTCCAACAATATCCCTTTTATGCCTATGCGGCTTATTATTGGGGCTTTTACGCTCTCGAGGTACCGGAGTGTCCTGATATACTACTCTTTCTTGGGAAACAGGCGAATGCTGCAGCGGCGGCCCAGGTAATATTCTCGAATGGAGCTAGGGACCAAACAACATATGTGGCATTGCCTGGAGTATCAGTTGCGATACATTTAGCGGCATTCTTTGGTTTGAAAGAGGCCATGAAAGTTCTCCTCAATGTCTTCGACGTGGATCTCAAGGCCTATGATGGGTTGACACCGCTAATGGCCGCGGCCATGTCGGGACAAATTTCAGTGGCAGAGCTGCTACTTGCCGAAGGGGCTGATATAGAAGCTAAAGATGGCGGAGGGCGTACAGCATTATCACTGGCGGTCTTCAGAGCGGGAGAAGCTATGATAGACTTGCTAATAACGCGTGGTGCCAAGGTCAACTTCCATAATGGTGATGGTAGTACACCATTATTAACTGCAATTGACAGAGGGGATAAAGCCGTGGTGAAGCTGCTATTAATTCGTGGAGCAGATATTGAGCTGAAGAGCAAAAATGGCGAGGCACCTGCTGCATACGCCGCCAAGAAGGAAAATGAAGATATTGCCAGTCTATTGTTGGCGGCGAGGTCGAAATCTTCCATGGGAAGGAGTCCGTGATATGGACGTACTGTTGCGACTACAAGGAAATATAGTTATGATAAATAATCTGAAAAGAACAGATGGATGTTGAAACATATCACATGAAATGAATCTCATCAAAATGAAAATGAAGATTAAAGCGTGAGAAGTTCATTCTCTTTGAGATACGCCGAAGTAGCACGTTGCCACCGTATACAATACACTAAATTCATATCCTCCAAATCAAAACTAATAAAATAACAAAATATGCTTCATCTAGGTGTACAATTGCAGCCCTTACAGGCCCAGTGGAAGCATGAATTCGACACTAGCTAATCCCTCCCAAAAGATATCCAAAACTCCCTTACTCCTCCCCTGTCCCGGCTATGCATTAAGATGTTTGGGCCATGATATATGAACCTTTGGCACATGATCTCTATTCTCGATCATTTACCACTGTGCCGGTGGCCTATGCATATGCGCCGCTATCTAATGACCATCTAAACACACCACATTTGAACCCGTACGCCAGTAAGCTTATCAACAAGACCAAAGTCAAGGCCTTCTGGTTTAAAGGCCACGATGATCATGTCAAAGGTCTGCTCCAAATATTCGGCAGACCAGTTCTTCTCATCCAACCGCGGGATCTGAGGCACTGCCTCTTGTCCCACGAGAGGATCGGCGAAGGAGACGGCGACCTTCTCCGACAGAACCAGGCTTTTGGCGAGCTCAAGGCCAGGTGAGTTGACCAGATGAGATTGGCCACGCTTAAAACCCATGCCAACAACAAGAACATGGGGCAGGACTCCCTTGATTGGTCCCTCGGACAGAAGCTTGATGGCATTCTGTCCAATTTCTGCGGGGCGGGCATTCATCTTTTCTGTCGCCGCCTTGAGCAACGGGAACTCGCTGGTAGACAGCAGATAATATGGGTTGACGGGAATACAGTGGCCTCCGACACCAAGCCCAGGGGAGTAAGACATGTAGCCAAACGGCTTTGTGGCGGCGGCACGATAGACCTCGTAAGGGTCAATATCAAAGGGGGTACAGGCATTGGCCATCTCATTGGCAAAGGCAATGCACATCATCCGCTGACAGTTCTCATACAGCTTGGTCATCTCCGCGACTTCAGGTTGAGAGACGGTGACAACCTTGTCATAAACTGCAGAGTACAGTTCCGAGATGGCAGCCAACGAGCCGGGGACGACGTCCTCTAGGCCAGAAATCACCTTGGGGATCTCATAAGCCGCGGGCTCAACGCGACCAGGATCAACACGTTCAGGTGACATTCCTGCAAATAGACCCATTCTCTTAGCGACGGGTCCGAGAAGCTTTCTCGTCATGCCAACGGCGACGGAGCTTTCAAAAACGACAGTGCAACCGGCACTGGCGTGCTTCTCAACAGTGTCTAAGGCACTTCGTAGATAAGAAGTGTCCACTGTATTGTCCGGGCGCAAAAGCGTCGGAACTGAGATGAGGAAGTGGCTGGCACCAGAGAGTTTTGACGACGACGACGTGAGTTGTACTCTGTCGTTTTGTGCGTACTTGGGAGAGAGGGCTTTGACGCGGGATTCGGAGACGTCAAAACCGATAACGTTGAAGCGACGTGAAAAGACATCGACGAGGTGCTCGCCCACGTATCCAACGCCAATGACGGCGACACGAGGCTCGATGCTGAGGTCTTTCAACTCGACATCACCATCAGTGGTAATGTCTGTTTCTGTATCGGATAGGACATTTCCATTGGTGCTGGATTCTGGCTCTGGGTCCGAAATAGTCTCGCCTGGGGGAGTCAGATCGTAATAGCTAATGTCTTTGTACTCTTCGTCTGACTCCCTTCGACGACGGCTCCAGTCGTTAGACTTAGAGGTCGACGAAGCTTCTGATGAATCCATCACGAACAAAAAAAGGGAATAAACAATGCGTAATGTTTAGCGAGTGACTGGGGCGAGAAAGTGATGCAATGTATAAACGTGATGGCTTGTCGTAAGACTTGCTGATATTTGCGGAAAGATTTTTGGAAGAAATGAAGACCAGGAAGGAAAAGCTCCGCAAAACGATTTTATAGGCAACGGTAGTGAATAAGGTAGGAAAATTCGAATTCATTGCTCAGAGGCTGCCGTAAGATTCCGGCAAAGCAAAAGGCGAACACATAGGAGAACGCTAAGCTTTGGCTTTGCAGCCCTCTCGCAAATCTTGACCAGTTTCCATGAGGAGGAAACTATGAAGGTGGTACCTCTACCTAACATCAAAGTATCGTCCAAGTTTTACATACGAGCTGAGTAGACTAAGAAACTTTGTCTGGGTCATAAGACAAGAAGCTTCCCAGACAAGATAGAAAACGCGACGACGTCTTTGTGTATACGAAGGGGGCTAACAAGGAAACTTCCACTGATATGAATGTAATCACAGACAAAAACCGGATTTAACAGTTCCGTATTCATTATTTCTTTCTTCTGGGAGCGATGGAAACAACCGAAACATCTACACCAAGTCTCTGTTCCTCAGGATATTCCCCTGGTGTTAGCTCTGTTGGGCACTTTGGCTTTTTGGGCGTAGACTTGCGGCAGCCACGGTGTCACTAGAAATCTCCAATACGATACGGTAAAATCGTACAATCTCTTCGTCACAGCTTCTGTACGCTGTAGCATACTGAAGCCTCATGTTCGACGAGCGTCCAGGTAGACACACGCCACTGAGCTGAACAAAGCACGCCCAACTTGCGCCATTGTCGCCGATTAGAGCTCAAGGGGGCGCCAAATGAAGCCGAAAAGGCACGGTTGCCAATAAAACTTGGCCAATATCCGCCCTCTTTGAGGTTATACCGAAACGGAAAAAGCAGGAAAACTATAATTGCAAGAATCCGAGAGTCTTAGGAGGTATGGCCGAGATGTGGCAGCAAGCAACTAGCAGGCAATGTTCTCTGGAAGCACCCAGAGCCAGGCACAACATACCTATGAGATAATCAGTCCTACCATCAATATTCCCTTTAATCTGAAGTGACACGTCAATGTCGCTGCTATTGATGTTGTGTCATGGACTCCCTACCACTGCGTTCAAATCCCAAAACTTGGCAAGCCAGGGCTTAAAAAATGCTTTCTATTACGGCCGAATTTTCTGCCAAAGCTTACTCTCTATTTGACTCTCCATCTTCAGAAGCAAAATTATTTACAATTTACAGAAATGGAGAGTATGTCTGATAAAAGCCGTGCAGGTGCTCACCGTACCGTCTGGCGATGATAGTCGATACCTCGGCAGGACGATCAGCAAAGGGCATCATAGGCTAAACTCTCGTCTAATACTAGTCAGGAACAAAAATTTTAATACGTTATGGCGTAATTAAAGATAGCACAATACGAGGGATCGTCGAATCATACGTCTTTGTTGCCTCATTCGCCTTGTCCAAATTTTCCAGTTGCTTCATACGCCCGACGCACCACAGTACCCGTGCCATCATCCGCACTCCTATACGACATTAAGCGTATATTTAGACTAATTAGCTAGACACTTGGCAGAGCGCGGACTTGGTCAGATGGCTTAAAATCTTGAGGGGAAGAGGGTGTGATGCTGCAGCTTCCTGCTGCGGTGCACCTTCACTAGTCGTCGAGGCAACCAGAGCGAGGCCAATATTCCCTCTCACAAGAGAAAGCGCGGGACTTTCTTGCGTAATGAGGTCTTTAAGTTTGCCAGCCACTATTTCTTTTTATTTCGTATTTCGGTTTATTTCTTGACTGCACCTGACTAAGTATGGGATCAATAGCTCCTGGCCCAACGACATCTCCCAAGGGTTAGCGCACATAGGATCGCGATGTCCCTGAGAAGCTGCTTATAGATATATGTACCTACCTGTTCTTTCTCACAGCGAGATAGTTTGATGTAGTAATATGATACGAGGGTGCAACCTGCCCTTTTTGATTGTTTACTGTTCTATTACTTAATCTATCATCGCCGTCGTCGTCGTCTCTTTTCTCTTGCATCCTGAGGCCACACCAAGCAACAATATTATGACAAGAAGGATCATGAAGCACCTCAAAGTTGCCATCGGGGTGATCGCCCTCGTGATTACTCAAACGGCTGCCGTTCCTCAGGCTAGTATTGCTGCTGAGAATACTCTCTGCGGTCCCGGTCTCGGAAAATGTGTTGGGGGATGTTGCTCTGAGTTTGGTCATTGTGGTACTACCACGCAATACTGCTCAGGATCGCAATGCCAGCTCGATTACAGCGACTCCTGCGACACACAGTAAGTGATCAAACATGGAGGAATAGGATCCGCGTCAGAGACGTCCAAGCTAACGATACCTTTGCAGAGTCGGCCCTGGTGGAAGAAGCACTGAAAACATCGATCGGCCTTTCTTTGGCGACGTCCCATACGGTGAGCTTCAACAAGCAATCTCTTATTACACCTCGCATCTCAAATTATGAGGCCAGGAGCTATGCTAATCATATTGCAGCGGAGACTATCACTGAGTGTGACTCTCCGGGTCTTGTTGCTTTGACATTCGATGACGGACCCTACGAGTACACGAACCAGCTGCTTGACCTCCTCGACGAATACAAAGTCAAGGCCACATTCTTCATAGCCGGACACAACAGAGGCAAGGGCCGCATTGATGACGAGTCTACAGGGTATCCAAGAGTCCTGCGGCGTATGCGAAACGCCGGGCATCAGCTGGCCAGCCACACTTGGACTCATCGCAACCTTAACGGTGTCAGCGAGCATGTCCAAAGAACGGAAATGATCTACAATGAGATGGCTTTTCGCAACATCTTTGGCTTCGTCCCAACATACATGCGTCCGCCATTTCTGGAGTGCGGCTCGAGCTCTGGATGCATCGATACGATGGAAGAACTCGGCTACCACGTCATTAGCACCAATCTCGATACCAAAGATTATGAAAACGACGACCCTGTGCTGATTCAAAAGTCCAAGGATAAGTTTTTCTCCATGCAATCATCCGATGAGACAGATCACAGTTACATCGTTCTTGCACACGATGTGCATTATCAGACCGTCGTAACGCTTGCCAAGTACATGATTGAAACCTCCAGGGAGCGAGGGTACAAGCTGGTGACAGTTGGCGAGTGCCTTGGCGATCCTCCTGAGAACTGGTATCGTTTGGCTCCCTCTAGGCGCGGGTTGGACACCTATCAGGAGATACCACCGGCAAACGACACAAATCAGGAGTTGCCACCTGTAAACAACGACACAAATCCATATACGCCACCTGAGAATGACCCAAATCAGGAGTTGCCGCCTGTAAACAACGACACAAATCCATGGACGCCACCTGGAAACAACACAAATCCATGGGTGCCGCCGGAGAATAATACAAACCCATGGACGCCACCGGAGAACAATACATATCCATGGACGCCGCCGATAAACAACACTGACCCCGGCGAGACGCCGAAGCTCAATGTCTCAACGGACCAGAGATGTGGCATCGAACATGGGAACACCACTTGCAAGGACTCTCTCTTTGGTGACTGCTGTTCATATTTCGGTTACTGGTAAGAAAGCCATATACCAACCCCCCTCTTGAGATGGAGTGAGATGACACAATGCGTGGTGCGCTCGTACTACTCTGGCTGGCTCATCACTCAGCCCCCGCTCCCTCTTATTTACCCGCGCTTCTATGAGAAACATTGAGCTGCTAACATAACTTGCACTATAGTGGAAGAAGCGACGATTATTGTATCACAAGCTGTGATCGCAACTTTGGAGACTGCACTCCTCCACCTGGCGACGACAAAGTACAGGCACCCAATCACGCTACAACAAACGGCCTTTGCGGAAAAGAGCATTCAGCTACGTGTCTTCACTTTGGCGAAAAGCAGTGCTGTTCCCAGTGGGGCTTTTGGTGAGTTTCTTTCAGCGTCGACTGTTATGATTGTTTCCACTGACGTAAAAATTGGTATAGTGGCAATGAAACCACTCATTGTCTCCATGGATGCCAAAAGGGCTATGGTCTTTGCTTCACTTCAGGCAATTACACTGAAGTGTGAATTATGTCTAGACGATTAGTCTTTTGATTACTGCATAGGTATTGAATAGACAGCAGCTTTATTAAAAATGACTTGGAAAAGACAGCGTAGCCGTGACATGAGCTGTCAATTGTACCCTGAATTCAGCCACAGGTCTAGTTTGCTCTCCTGTGTAATATTTTGAGGACTCTTTCAGCTTGGCACAATTGACATTCAGGGGGATTTCAACCTTGCCAATTTGCATTTACTAGTATTTGACATTTCTACTAGATTCCTACTAATCTGAGAGACGGAATGTGATTCCATGGGCTCTCGTATTATTTTGGAGCCAATACAGTGGTGGTAGGGATCAGCCAAGGGTGAATACTTGGACACGACGAACACGGCAGTAAACGGACTCGAATACTATTCTTAGGTATAAACACGACAGCTATACGGATCTCCGAACGCCTGCCTAGGAGCCTGAATTCTCGGCGCCGTCTCGGCATCGCTGAACTAGCCAAGCAGCGAGACACGCCTACTGTTGCACAGCATTCTCCATACCTTGGCCCCGAGTCTACTGAAGATTCTCTCACCTCTCAGTGGCTGGCTATTTCGGACATGATAACATCGGATAAAAAGATACTTGCAGGATTCGTGTTCCCCTACGGCAACTTTTCTGCCGCCTCCAATAATTTAGTCTTTTATACGAAATGTCGTGATTCTGTTGGCCGTAACAAGAGCGGAGTATGATGCGCCTAGAAGCTACCGGCAGCAATGGCTCCGTCGGAAGGATATCTGCGTATCTATCTCGGCAAGATGTCGATCACCTGAAGTTGAAAAAAGTATATGCGGCTTCGTATTCGCACCGCCGGACCAAGATGGACAACTTGCCGTTGGCTGCGCTAAGGGGAGATTAGCTCAAAGACTACTGCAGGTCCGTCGGGACTATCCTATCCCTCTCAGCTCTGTCGGATGTCTGTTAACACGGACGAAAACAAGGCCAAGAATATTCATGTCGGGATCTCAGCCTAGTCAGGTGAGAGCCAGCACTCTGGGTAACGCCGGGGCCTTGTGTTACTGGACGAACGGACTCGCCCGTGCAGGGGAAGCCATTCCGGTTCGTTGCCGCCAAGGCGAACCTTGGGGACGGTATGGCCCGCAAGAGCTAGTAACGAGTAAGCATATTTCTAGTGGCTTGAGGTTGAGATACACAGGCTAACCTAGATATGCCGGGAGATGGTGGGGAGGGAGGGCGGGAGGTCGAGAGAAGAATATCTCCGCCGCAAAGGCCCGATCTTGGAGCTTAACTCGACTTGGAGGTGCCACGCCGAGTTTGCTCCTCTTTTCCCTTGACGCCTCTGAGATGGTGAGTTACGCTTCTGGTAAGCTTTGGCTACTTGAGTGGCACACTTTTTTTTGTGCCTTGCCTTGTGGACTTACACGCGGGCCCGTACATATCTTCAAGGAGAGCATGGAATGTCGTGAGAAGACTCGTCCCGTGCCAAGCAATATATATAAATCTGCAAGTGCGCGATAGAACACGAAGCAATCGAAATTTTTGCTAGATCCCACGTGTTACAATGACTGACACGTCTCTCAAACTGAGACGCCTACTGCAGCTCTTTCTACTAAGGCGTGGCTGGGTATGTCTTTTCCCTCCCCCTTACAGGCCGACCAGAGAAGCGTAAACAGCGTGGCGTTTGCGAAAAGGTTTTTTACCTCAGGCACATACGAGAAGAGTGTAACGGTATCATTGAGCTCGTGTCTGCTAGCTTTTAACCCCAAGTAGAGACAGATCTACATGGAAGTATGACACGTAAGGGAAGCTCCATCGGCATCGCCAGACGGCAAAAGCATCAGATACACACCGAGGCACGGCTCATGTACTACCATGTGCTTTTTCCAAGACCATAAAACTTAATCTGTCTGGCCTTGGCACCAAAAGCCAAATCCACTAGCCCCAAGCCATATAATGTTTTTTTCCTGCAGTCCACGATGCCTTCGTATTCACGACCGCTGCAGGAGATGCGTCTTCGATCGGACCATTCAGCACTCTTGAATGCTCTGCCAGGATTTCTCAGCTCCTGTCGTGGCGTATCACTGTGTTGCTGAGATTTCAGGCGGGCTTGACACCTGTATACGAGATGGGCGTTGTGCAAGGTTGGAAGTTTGTGATGGCATTGAGCCGGGGAAGACAGCTTTGACCTTTCCTTACCAGTACCAAAGCAATACACAAATCACTGTTCGAATATTGAAAGCTTGGCAGGATTTGCGGCTTCAGATTGAATGATTAATATTTCAAGTTCCTCATACACTAGAGTATGGTTCAATATTCTCCATAGAGACAGCTTACAGGGAAGCCGGCTTAGTGATGCCTTGACCTCTATCTCTCCAAAGCTTGGTACAGCCCTGCTTTGACACTCGCTCGTTAGACATCTATCAATGTCTATTTCTCAATTAAGCTTTTCTTCGTTACGGAGTATCCCCTCTTTACCAACCCAATAGGCTCTTGATGCTTTCAGAACTCAGTGTAAGGCTCAAGCCCTAGCTTTCTGTCAAAAATGTGCGTAAAGCCCTGACTGGGTTTACCTCAAACTTCATTTTACTAGCTTTTACTGGTTTTTACTGACTTTTACTTTCCTTTATAAAGCCTCTGGCCCATATTTTCCATCATCGATCCGATCTTTCTCTTCGACGTTTGCAAAACCCACGGCACTCTTCGCATCCCACGCGACCGCTATATACCCCGTCCCAAAAGCCAATTTCGGCTCCTTGCGGCTCGCTGCTGAATATTCGAAGAGAAGGCAAGATGTCTGACACATCCGACCCGATCCCGTCACTCATCATGAACTCCGAGTCTCCTTCCACGGAGACTGTGGATACAGGGGACATCTCCCCTGAACGGCTTCCGCGGGGGGAGATGCCCAGGAAGCCGCCGGTGTCCATGTTCAACGTCTCGAATCATGCCACTGTCGCCACATCGACTGAAGAAAGCTCCCGAGAATCTGTAAGCAGACTTGGCAAATAAGACATAGCTCGTCTTCTTCGGCTACATGGTTTCCATGCTAACACAAAACTACAGTCAGTCTCCCGCAACGCCATTGTCGACAATGCATTTCCCCCAAATGAACTCGAGGAAACTCGCGTTTCATTAAACTCATTCGACTCCGGCCTTTCTTTTTCATCCTCCATCACCCAAGAAGAGGCAAAGTTGCGATGGGACTCGGAGGAGGAGCTCCAAAAAGTCTCCAAAAATCTGCTCCGGACTCAAAAATGGTGTCTCATTCTGGGTTTGGTTATCATCAATGGCGGGTTGATCTATGCCGCCCTGACAGTCCACCAACTGTACTACCTCTTCCTCGTTCTTCTTAGCTCAAACACCACACTTCAAGCCATTATGATGGTTTGCATCATCATAAATGCCATCTTGAGGCGCTGTCTGCCTTGTTGGTTTGCTAGAAAAGAACGTACCCCCCCTGATCCCGAGAGGCTGGTCCTGCTGCTGCCCTGCTACAATGAAACCCGCGATGAGTTGACCCGGTCCCTTGACTCTCTCGTGGACCAAAAGGAGATTGATAGCCACCCCAAGATCATCTTCATCATCGTTGACGGTAATGCTCGTGGCCCAGGCATGGAGAAGACCACACAGGAGTACCTGCTCGAGGATATTCTGGGTGAAGGTCAGTTCCGCCGCTTTGACAATGGTTACCGTGCCCGAGATGGCCTTTTCATGCCGGTCAATGTCCAATACGGCTACTACAAGGGTCTGCCGTATGTCTTTGTTGGCAAGAGCTACAACCAGGGCAAACGTGACAGCTTGTGCTTCGCCCGTTCGTTCTTGTATCACTTCAAGAGGCGCTCTGCGAACATGGTGACCATGTTCAACAAGACTCTGTACGATTACATTGGCACTATTTTCGTACAGCATGGCATGGACACGGTCGACTACCTCGTTGGCATGGATGCTGACACCGTCTTTGATGAGTTCTGCATCATTGAGATGCTCCGCGAGATCCGTTCGAATGACAGGCTGGTTGGTGTTTGCGGCCACGTCTGCGTCGACTTTGATGGCAAGCCATTCAATCCATGGGCTCTCTATCAGTCGGTTGAGTACTCGCAGACCCAAGGCCTGCGACGCATGTTCCAGTCTCGCATCACGGGTAGGGTCAACTGCTTGCCCGGCTGCTGCCAGCTGATCCGTGTCGATGAGTCGACCTTTGGCGACGAGGTTCTTCGTGAGCGCTTCGGATACTGTCCCAAGCCCAATGATACGATGACGTCGCACATCCTGGGGAATTATTCCGAGGATAGTATCCATGCGGCCATCATCTTCAGCCTTTTCCCCAAGAAGCGGACTGCCCAGGCCCTACGTGCCAAGGCATTCACCATTGTGCCGACCAACCTCAAGGTGTTCCTGTCACAGCGCAAGCGCTGGGCCCTTGGTAGCATCTCAAACGAGTTTGTCATGCTGTTCAGGAAGGGTATTATCCTCCCAGAGAGGATACAAAGCTTCGTAGCCGTAATGACATGGGCCATTACGCCTTTCATCGTGGCCGCCGTCGCTGCGCTCATTAAGCTGCTCATCACGGACGGCCGTGTGCTATTGCGTAACCCTATGTTTCTCGGCCTCCTCTCTGTTTTGGCTTCTCGCTACGTAAGTACCACGACTTTCTTTTCTGATGAGCATGCGACTAACATTGTCTCTCCTCGTTCGTAGCTCTACTCGTTTTGCGTTGGCTTCTGGCTTCCCCGAAATTGGACGGAACGTGGCCAGTATTTTGTTGGTTACTTCCTACATCTCCTAGTCTCGCCTTTCGCAAATCTCATCATCATGGGTTACTCCCTCTTCAACTCGGATGATTTCAAGTGGGGAAAGACCAGAGAAGTGATTCAAAGCGATGAGGATGCCTCTGAGAAGGGAGCGGGTGGGGTTAGAGACGCTCAGTAGATTGACGTGTAATGGATTGTGCAATGCATCAGCATGAAAGCATGAGCTGGCTCCGACTGGTAAGTGCATCATCATGCTCTTCTCTTTCATGACATATTGACACAGGAAGCTGACCTCTGTGATAGAAGAATCTCAGGGATCATCGGACCTTTAGTCACTTCGGCCCTCCAGTAGATTTAGTCCGGCCCCAGATAGGTCTACTAGTAGGAGGATGTGCCGATAGAGTCTGCCGTTCATATTTGCTTTTGGTTTGGCGTGCGGTTCTTCTTGTGTCATACTTGAGACGGCTGTCGTACTCTCATTGTTTATTTCATATACTCAAAAAGGTCTTTGTGGCATTTGGGTTGCATTAATATCAGGTTGGTTTGGTGCGTGTATGCGTTGTTTTCAGTGTCGATAGATGTATAGGCAGCAACGAGACTACAGATTGGTGAACGGTCATGTCTGTTGTGTATTGCCAGCACTTAGTATAGAACAATATGAGAATTACTCATAAGAAGCCAAATTATTCAGCATCATACGGTGAATCGCAACACGCCGAGGGGCGTAGCCCTTCCGCTCATCACATCTCGAAATGCAGATGCAGCCATCCGCATCTTCCCTGTCGGCGCCTCTCACTGCCAACATGGCAGCGCGGCGTGATGCCAACAGGAGCGGTGTAGATGCTGCGTCCTGTGAATCTACATCATAACCAAATCCGTAGTTAGACGGCAGTGAAGCGAGGCGAGCCAAGGCTGCAGACAGGGTTCGAGATGCAATCGGTTACTGGTTGTTCTGGCGTCGGCATCCACATGGAACCAGCTGAGAACCTGGTTTTGTGCATGTCTTGGTAGTAACATGTTATATTCGACACGTTTGATGGTGATTACAAGCAATCACACGCAACATGAATGCGGATCCTCATACCATGTAACTGTCGGTTCATTGCTGAAGCTTGGAACAGACGGGTATTCACTTCGCTTTGGTGGAGACGATATGACAGCAAATCATCTCTTCTAGCCGTGTTCGACTCTGGGTGCATCACTTTTTACGAGCCGTTTTTTGTCTTGAATGCGCGATATCTTTGTCTATACAAATCACACTTGCGCAAGAAAGACTCACTCAGGCAACAACAGTCCCTTCAACATCACCTTCACCCAAAATCATGAATCATGTCTCAACAAATACCGTCTCCCACCTCTACGATCAACCTCAGATCCCTTTCAAGCCCATCCGTCAAACCAGGCAGACGGCATCAACCACATGCCCACCCAAACCCCCTGCTAGCTTTCCCCTCTCAGCCAACAGCAATCCTTGCCCAGACACCCTCAACGAACCCCTACCAGCAGCCATCATAGCACATGCATACGGCAAACACCTGGTGCCACCTACACGCACGCAAATCTGCCATCATCAAAGAAAAAAGGACGTGAGCAAGGGCCCCCAAAAATTCCCACTTAGAAGTGCAACGCGTCGCATCGCGAGAGATCGAGAGAGTGAAAAAAAATAGGTACACGCCAGCCGGACATGGTGGGTGCGCGCTAGCTAGACCTCATGGACGCATCATATGACTTCTTACATCTTACACTTATTAGTGTCGAGATGGGTGGAATCCTTCTTTGAATAAATGCTAATATCTTGTTTTCTCGTTTTTTCCCCTTTGTTTAAGTGCACAAGGTGTGGTGCAAGGAGCTATTACGAGCTACAGTACAATACTTACACACAACACGCGTGAGAGCTCGCAGATGCCGTCTAAAGAAGGGGGCGTGTGCGTGGGAGCATTCAAAGAAGTCACCTGTAATTAATCTAATCTACTAAAGGAATGAAATCAAAGGGCCGTATTGAACAAAGGATTTATTCATAAAAAGCGTGGGCCGTCCTCATCATTCTCTCTGCCGTCGTTCTTTGTCCTCTCTCTCTTTGTTTAACTTACACGTCAAGTGGTGTTGTCTCACTCTTCACTCTTTCATTCCATATACCCCCAAAACCACACCACCCCTACATCAAGACATTCCTCACCAAATATTCACTGTTTCAATAAAAATGCTTCTCCCCCCAGCTCCTCCAGCTCCCACCGAAGCCCCCTCCCTCCAGAACCGCCAAATCGACTTCCGCATCCTTACACAAACCGTCGTCCGCGCATCCACCACCATCGTCACAACCATCACCCTCGGCACCATCGAGCCAGTTGCCACAGAGACAATCGCTGTCGTGCCTCTGGTCACCCACCACCATGGCCTCTCGGGAGGGGCAATCGGCGCCATCCTCGGCTCCGTAGTCGGCGTTGTCGTCTTGCTCCTCATCGTCGGCTTCTGCTATGTCGGGCGACGAAGAATGCCCATCACATACGAGGAGGAGACGAAGGAGACGAAGAAAACGAAGAGGAAGAGAAGAAGAAGCAGCTCTCGTACGACTCGCGGTATATACCAGTACACGGAAGAAGACATCTACTACGTGCCCACACGGAAGAAGTCATCATCCTCGAGGAGGGCCAGCGTCAAGGTTGAGGTTCAGGAGCCTGCAGCCGCGGTTGTGACTGAGAGAATTCCGGGAGGCCCCAAGTTTCCTACATACCGCGCGATCCCAATATCGAACCCTCGAAATCCCCAAGTTTGGCGATCATCATGAAAATCGTCTATTGCGAGGCAATGGAGGGGAAGATTAATAATGAAAGGAACAGTACAGAGATCGAAGGACTGACAGAGAGATCGGCCATGGCGCATGGCTTGCATAGTATCGATGGACTTGTCCTACGTCAAAAGCCACAATGAGCTTCTCTCTCATCCATACCTCGAATCAAACTAAGCAGACTAAATCACCATGATGGGTGGGGAGTAATAAGTGTTGAGGACCATCATCAAAAGGTGATGGTGTCAGGGATTGACGCACGACATCTAGCATCGGAGAGCATGATGAACCATAATCATAGCGATATTCTTTTAATGAGTAATGACTAATTTTATGACTTGTTCCATTTGACACCCAATCTCTTGCTTTAAATTGTGTTGTCGCCCAAGCCTCCGCATTTGTGAGACTTGTCAATCACCTTTGTAATCTGTGCAGCCCGGTTAAGCGCTCTCTGGACAGCCCGTCTGCTGCTTGGGTTGAGGCTAGACTTTTCTCGAGGAGGGATGCCGTCCAAGCTCAATGCGAGCTGTGCCGCTGCACGACCGGCAGCCTTTGTGTTCACTGTGATAGCCTCCCAGTTGATGTTGTCCAGGTTATCGCAGGCCTGGTGGTAGCACGCATCTTCTGGGGCACCGGCGCCGGTGAAGAGACCAGAGGAAGGGATTCCGAGCTCCAGGAAGGCAACATAGTCAGAAGATGAACCGAATCCGCTTTGAAGGCATTAGTTTTAAATCCCCTTGTAATTAAGAATAGGAATACTCACCCATATTCGGCGGGCTTGCCCTTGGATTGGAGATAGTCAAAGAGGATAGAGCCTCCAGTCTTGTGGGCATCAGTATCGGCATACACAGCGTAGATGGGCTGCTTGGAACCAATCATGTCATAGTTGAAGTAGAAGCGGATGCGGTCTGCCTCCTCTTCAGACAGGTGTTGGCCATAGTACAGAGAGCCAATGAGACCGCTCCTGTTATGCATACTGATTAACCAATGGATTCCGTGGACATAGTAAGTAGAAAAGGCTTACTCTTCAGCACCCCACCAGGCAAAGCGGACTTTGTTTTTGAAGCCCTTGTATTTCCGGAAAGAAGTGGCAAGCTCAAGAAGACCAGCAGTTCCGCTGCCATCATCGTTCACACCTACATTTCACATCGTGTATTAGTCTAACGCCGTGTAACGTTATTTGCGCACAATAGTAGGTGTCTATACGTACCAGCACCGGCTTGGACGGAATCCAGATGAGCACCAAGCAAAATCACGTTATTTGGGTCACCCTCCTTGGTCTCCGAAATGATGTTCCAGCTCTCTCTGTTTTCATTCACGGAATCCACGACGAGAGTGGCGGTTAGAGTCTCGCCTGCTGCAAGACGAGCTTTCCACGCAGTACCCTCTTCCTGAGTAATGACACCAACAGGGACCAACAGTCCGATGTTATCGGCGCTCAATGTAGCCGACCCAATGGGCTTGCCTGGGAGGTTGTTGTACAAGATGACTGCCAACGCACCATGCGCCTTGGCCAGCTTGAGCTTGTCTGCAATCGCACAGATGCCTCGCCTTACCAAAGCAATCTTTCCCGTTGCATCAATTCCTTCCCACTGGTCCTCAAAACACGCACTTCCCCTCACATCGTCTACCGGTGTGTCGATGAGCTCGGCAGTGATGCCGCCAGGAAGAGGGGTGGCGGTGTTGTATTGAAGAGTAATGACATATACATCTTCACCTTGAGGTCCCTTGACAGAGATGCTTCTGGTGCTCTCAAACAAGTGAGTGAATGGCTGGACGTAGGTGTCAAATTCATTGCCGAAGCGTGTCTGTACACGTTCAAGAATGAAGTCAATAGAAGCGTTGTAGCCGGGGAGGCCAAAGGCTCGGTTGCCGCCGTTGTCGTTTGCGATGTGGTTCAGGTTCCAGAGAACATTTTGGAGGCTACGCGAAGTCAGGTCAGTGAATGAGATGCACCATAGGGATGGCCAATGGCTACTTTTTCTCTTCAATGTCTCTCTCGACCGCGTCCGGTGTAAGCAGGTCTGTGGCAACAGCAGCCGTAGCAAGAAGGCCGGTGCAGGCCAGGTTGTTCCAGAACCTCATGATGCGAGCAGAGTCTCTGTAATGTAAATTATGTATATGCAATACTGTAGCAGTGGTAGTGGTAATACTAATAGTAAATATAGTATATCACCACTCCTACTATTCACATGCCAGTGGAACGAAGAAGCTTAGAGTCGAATTATTCGAGGCACCACTCAACCTTTTATCTATCAAGCAATTCACGTCCGACTATATGGAGAAATAGACAGGCAGCTTCGATAGAGGCAGTTGCTCCGGGACTGACTATCGGCTAATCGCCACCCCCTGCCAGCCAAGACTCTATTCGCAATAAAGCCCTGGCATTTCCCAAGTTAAGCTTGTCGAGCCCGATTCCTCAATCGGAAGCTGCAAGAGGCAATCTCGACACCTTATCGTCTTGGCAGCGGAACGGGCAGGTCTCGATGACACTCACGCCTCAGCGGAGCCGGTTGGCGCAACGAGACACTGAGCCGATTGGCGCCCGCAAGGACTTTTGATCTTGTCCGACAAGAGAATCACGGTGTATCGAGTATAGAATCACGGCGGACCAACTTCCAAGATGGACGGCGCGGGCTGGGCAATGGCACGCTGTGAGAACTTCTGAAAGAGACGAAGGGACTCTCCCCATGTGACCTTAATTGTGTTGTGCGAGGAATTGACGAGGTTGGCCAAGACATTTGTACATACCGTACTCGTAGCCGGAACATGCGGAGTGAACAGGTTACGAGTACATGTAGTTGAGGGGCAAAGTTGGAGAAGCATCGTGAATGTATTACAAGATGAATCAAAAGTACCTTGATACGGAGCTTGGCATGTCGGATTGACCAACCGCTGGTCGGAATGAAGCTGCACTCCAGTGGTTCATGTTGCATCCGCCATGTATTAGTAGCTCCGATACGACTCTCTGTCCCTGCATCTTCTATTCGTATTTATACTCTATGCCATTGGCCACAGTAGAAGAGGAGAGTTCTGAGATGAGCAGACACGAAACATATATGTATAATGAGTAGAAATTCTACAACTATACCACTGTGATGCCTTCTTCACGATCAAGATGATCCGAGTAATGTACTGGTCTGGTCTTGTTGCCTCTCTGGGATATGCTACCCTGGAACGGAATGCGAAAAAAAAAATAGTACTTGTCGGCATATTATGTCATCTTCGATCGGTATTCGGAATCACACCATAGACATTTCCTGTGACCTAATAATAACTTGAATTAGGACTAAGCTGAGTTGAGTTGAGATGATGCGCTCAACATGCAGTACAAAGTCACAGATCCAAAGCTTTGATGATACGGAGTTTATAGTGAATCCATGAGATCGGACTTGTAATCGTCCTCCTTCTCATTCAAGTACTTAGAAATCACATGTAAACGCAGCGGTTGTCCAAGTCCCTTAACCACCGACGGAGGTTTTGCTGCGAACACAAGCCCCGGATTAACTAGTTTTTGCGAAAAACAAAACCCCGCCACCGCCCAATTAAACTTTATGGACTGACTAGAAAAAAAAGACCCCTCTAAGTGGCAGCGCATATCGCCGGCAGACGGGATAAGAATCCTTGGAGCTGCAAAATAAAAAGCTGAACGCCTGGCTTCTCCCCTTTTTGTTCCACCTGCATCCAAACCGCTGCTTCATCCTCGACTCGATTCTTATTATCCGCCTTATAATCTGAAGCATCTCCTACTATCTCACACTCTCACCAGCATCTGCTTCCCCAGCCATGGCCGATTCCCAAATCCCCCAGGTTAGGCGCAATGCCCCTACCGTCCTCTCGGCCGCCGACCTCATCGGCAATACACCCCTCGTCAGGCTCAACAAGGTCCCCCAGAGCCTGGGAATCGAGTGCGAAGTCTACGCAAAGACGGAGCTGTTCAACGCCGGTGGCAGTGTCAAGGACCGGATTGCCCTGAGGATGATTGAGGAGGCCGAGAAGAGCGGCAGAATCAAGCCTGGCGACACTCTGATCGAGCCCACCAGCGGAAACACGTATGGAATGGCCCATCCTTTTGCAGCCCCGAGATAAGCTGACTGGCTTGTTCGCTAACACGTTCATCTCTTTCTTCTAGTGGTATCGGTCTGGCTCTCGTTGGCGCCATCAAGGGCTACAAGACCATCATCACCCTGCCGGAGAAGATGTCCGCTGAAAAGGTCTCCGTCCTGCGAGCTCTCGGCGCCACCATCATCCGTACGCCAACCCAGGCCGCCTGGGACAGCCCCGAGTCTCACATTGGTGTTGCCCGCCGCCTCGAAAAGGAGCTGCCCAACGCCCACATTCTCGATCAGTACAGCAACCCGGCCAACCCTGATGCCCACGAGTTTGGCACTGCTGAGGAGATTTGGGAGCAGACTGGTGGCAAGGTGACTGCTGTTGTTGCCGGTGCGGGAACTGGTGGTACCATCACTGGTATTGCAAAGGGACTGAAGAAACACAACAAGGACATCAAGATTGTCGCTGCTGATCCTCATGGCAGTATCCTGGCTCTGCCCGAGGCACTCAACGAGGAGCACATGAACGAGGGATACAAGGTCGAGGGTATTGGCTACGACTTCATCCCCGACGTTCTGGACCGTGACATCGTGGACAAGTGGTACAAGACCGACGACAGGCAGTCGTTCTACCTTGCCAGGAGACTGATTGCCGAGGAGGGTCTTCTCGTCGGCGGCAGCTCCGGCTCTGCCATGGCTGCGATGCTGCTGGCCGTCAAGGAGTTTGGTTTCAAGAAGGGCGACACGGTGGTTGTTGTTCTCCCCGACAGCATCCGCAGCTACCTGTCCAAGTTTGCCGACGACGACTGGCTGGCCGCCAACAACCTGCTCGCTCCCACTGGAACCGAGTCGGCGCCCCAGGATGGCGTCAAGGCTGCCGCTGACCCTTACAAGGGCGCTACCATTGCTTCTCTCCGCCTGAAGCCCGTCACTTCCGTTGGTGACTCGTCCCTGTGCTCCGAGGCCATCGAGACCATGCGAGACAAGGGCTTCGACCAGCTGCCCGTTCTCAACTCCTCCAGCAAGCTGGTTGGCCTTGTCACCCTCGGCAACCTTCTCAGCTACATCTCCCGCGGCCGTGCGACAGCTCAGACCCCTGTCAAGGACGTCATGTTCGACTTTGCACGACTGGACGAAATTGTCACCGACCCCCGCAAGCTGACCAGCGGAACCAAGGCGGGCAGCAAGCGCAAGTTTGTCGAAATCACCATGGAGACGCCTCTCTCCACCCTCAGCAAGTTCTTTGAGTGGAACAGCGCTGCGGTTGTCACCGATGGCAAGGGTGATTCTCACTCTCTGTCCAAGCCCATCGCTGTCGTCACTAAGGTTGATCTGCTCACGTGGATGGTCAACCAGAAACTGTAGACGCCATCTCCACTACTCTTTTCTGGATTAAAACATAATATGATTCGTATCTGAGTAGTTTTGCCAACAGGCAATCATTTTTTCTTACTCTGGGGCGTCATTAATTTTTCTTTTAAGTTTTCTTTTGGATCAGCGACAGTGTGTTATCTGCAGAGGACAGGGAACTGGGATATAGATCAACAATTTTGCGCGGGGCCTGATAGACTCAACATCTCGGGAAAAGCACATATAAATGAATTTGAATATGAATGGATTTTTCATCAATCTCGTCTATACGTAGTATATCATACAAATGTGAATGTACATGTGGTGCATATGTGTCATTATTATTAAGTATTTTTCTCATTTCCATCCTCTGCCGTTACCCGTCATTAAAGAACCTGTACCCAACATGCAGCATTGTACTCATACACAATCCATCTAATAATACCCACCCCATCCCATTTTTATATTCTCTGAGCAATCCACCACCACCACTTGTCAGCACCAGGCTCTTCGGTCAAGACGCTGCCAGCTAGCACTTCGACGTCAATGTCGAACTCGCCCATTTGCTGGAACGTGAATTTTTCAGATCCGTATTCTCCTAGCCAGCCATCCTGCTCCTCGGAGCCGACGTCGTCAATGCCGACGCCCGAGTCAAGCAGGCCCTTGCTTCGGGAAGCGCGAATCCGAGTCAGCTCCGTCTCCAGGTGGGTCTTGACCATGGTGGCAGGCAGCGCGGTGAACAGGTCCATCTTGTTGGCCGCGATGAGGACGGGGATGGACGCCTTGTCCTTGCCCTTGGAAGTGGCCTTCTTTTGCAAGAACAGCAGCACGTCGTACAGGTACGCAGCTGTGGGCGCAAGGGTCTCCTGCTCGCCCAGCGCGGCGGCATCGACGAGAAAGACGACGGCCTTTGTCTTTTCGGTGCGCGCGAGCTTGCCCATGGCGACGTTGCGCAGCTTTCCGTGGCCGGGGGTGTCGACGAGGAAAAACTTTGTGTGGGTGCCCGTGGCGTCGTCGTGGTTGCGGAACGAGGCCTTGGTGACGGAGTCGGTGGAGGCGTTGAGCTCGATGGAGTGGGAGACCTGGGAGGTGTGCGTGGCCGAGGGCTTTGCGCCGCGCTCGAAGAGGGTGAGGAGGGCGGTCTTGCCGGCGTTGTCGGGGCCGAGGAGGAGAACGGATGGCGGGACGGTGTAGGTTGACGAGGAGGAGAGGACGAGGTGGAAAAGGATGGGGCCGCCGAGGATGAGGATGATGCCGATGAGGATGACGGGGAGGGAGGGCGTCATGATGATTTCGACGAGCTCGGTGAAGGTGAGGGACGCCATGTTGGGCGAGGAATTGCGTCGTCGAGGTTAAGGTATGATATGGATATCGATGATGATGCTTGAACTTTTTTAAGAGGAGATGTGTTATAAAATAAGGTAGCCAGCAATTGGCGAGTCCAGCGGCCCCCTTTTTCGAGATGCAGCGACGTGGCCTGATGCGACTTTCCCAGCGCAGAAGCTCTGCCCCGGTCTCGCCTCGAACGATACAGATGCTGCGGATGTTGGGGCAGCCGAGAAGTCGGACGAGATTTGAGATGATGCTGTTCTGTCAAGTTTGGGGTGCAGCAGCTGAGCCAGGGTTTGGTTAGCTGGAGGCGGGAAGTGTGGCGGGGGAGAGAGAAAAACTGCTGGGTGCGCCACATTTCGAGATGGATGGATTTGGGTAGCGGGCTGAAGTGTGGCTTTACTGGTGCTTTTATTGATGGACGCTAACAGTTGAGCTGTTGAAGTCTTATCTGCCCCCCTGGCTTGGTGGATGGAAACAGGCTAGAATAATAGTTGAGATTGGTTCAATGATTTCCTTGTTAGATTGCTGCATGTCTTGATGACTGATGCCGGCATTATTGTTTCGGGTACCATAGAATGAACTTGAATGAATTAAATAAAGCTGTCACGGTCATTCATATAGAATAGAATACTGTAGCAAGTACATGTGCTGTACTCTGTAGTCCATCGTGACATGGAGTTGAATCTCTCCAGCTGCTAAGCTCTCCAGTCCATCTCCCGGCTTCTGTAAATGCCCCGTATCAATTACTCCGTAGTGGCTAGGCCGGCAATCTACAAGCGCCGCATGGGCTCCCTCCAGGCCTGGGCTGGGCCTATTATCCATTAGCAAGCAGCCCAGTCCATACATGACGGGACTTCTAATTTCGTATTTGATTAGATTGATCAGCGATTGATCCTTCCAGCATAGCCGTGTGTCTGTATTATTGATCTTTTCCCCTGCATATCATCCATATCACATCACACACTGAGATTACATACGCTCTCTCTTCTCTCCTCCATCATCCATTATCGTCTTTTCTTTTTCCGTCTGGCCACTAAAATCTCAGCGATATTTAGGCCCTTCTTTGCTGCGCCATCCTTCTCCCTCCACTCACATTGCGTAATTCGGCCATGGCACCGCCCGGAGCTGTTATCGATATCTAATCCCCCAACTGCATCGTCAGCTTTGTCTCCAGTTCCTGATCCTCTCTCTCCACCAAGTCTCACCCTCGTCGATCTCTAGATCCGGCTCGTCCCCTCGCCTAACGAGCCGCCAACTCCGAGGACCCCTGGATTTTTTTTTTCGTTTCTTTTTTTGATTGCGTTTTCTTTTTTTCTTATTTCTCGCTTCTGCTCTCCCGCACTCCGCAGTCGACGGCTTCTCGTATTCGCCAATCCCCAGCTTCGGGATCAGCCCTTCAGCCCTTCAGCTCAGCTAGGCGGAAGCGCGGACGACGCTCGTTTCTCGGCTTTCGAATCGACCTCGACCTCGACCTCGACCTCGAGCTCGACCTCTCGTCTCTCGTCTCTTGTCTCTCCAGTCTCAACATCAGTTATTGCCCGTTACATGAGTAGTGACGATCCACCAACCCGCGCAAGGAACACTTCGGCAGCCTCTTCCACGACAACCGCTGCCGCAGTGCCTTTGCGAATGCAGCCCTCCTCCAAGTCGGCAGCCGCGGCGCCCAAGCTCAACAGCGAGATGGAGATGGGCAGCCTGCCAGCGGACGAGCCCGCGCCGGAAAACGACATCATGCAACTGGCCCGCATCGGCGACGTGGCCGGCATGGAGAAGCTGTTCGAGTCGGGCGAGTACGACGCCACCTACAGCGACGACGAGGGCATCACACCCTTGCATGTGAGTTTGAGTTGCGGCTATGAGCCGACCAAGGGCTGAAGAGCTCGAGAGCTGACGCTATTCGCTGCTGCCAGTGGGCTGCCATCAACAACCAGTACGCCATGTGCGCGTTCCTCATCGAGCACGGCGCCGAGCTTAACAAAAAGGGCGGCGAGTCCATTGCCACGCCTCTGCAGTGGGCAGCTCAGCGATGCCATTACTACACCGTCAACCTGCTGCTCCAGCGCGGAGCCGATCCCCTCATTACCGACTCGCAAGGCTACAACACCCTCCACATCTCGACCTTTAACGGCAACGTCCTGCTCATTGTCCTGCTACTGCACCAGGGCATCCCGGTCGATGTGCTGGACAGCTACGGCCACACGGCCCTCATGTGGGCGGCTTACAAGGGCTATCCCCAGCTGGTCGACACCTTTCTGCGATGGGGTGCTAATGTACATGCCACGGACGAGCAGGGCTTCACCCCGCTGCACTGGGCGCTGGTCAAGGGCAACGCCGCCTGCGTTCTCAAGATGATCGAGTACGGCGCCGACCGCTTTGCCAAGACGGACACGGGCAAGACGCCGGCCATTACGGCTACGGAACTCAACACAACGCCGGCATGGCACCGTGCGCTGCGCGAGTGCGGCTATGACGAGGATGGCCATGTCGCAACCCCGCCGTGGCCCGGCGCAAGCTACTTCCTCAAGGACAAGAAGGCCTTTCTCACAAAGTTCCTCTTTCTCTGGCCCTTCCTCATGGTCTTCTCCGTGCTGCTAATCCTGTCCAACTTTCCCTTCTACTTGGGCCTGCCGCTGTCGGTAGGCGCGGCATACGGCCTTCTCTGGGTCGCCAAGCAGGTGCTTGAGTATGCCCCCTCGGATATGCGATCATTTCACAAGACTGTAAGTACTCTGCTCTTCTTGATGTTGGCTTCACATGGGGACATATTGCTAATGTCGTGGGGATGGAACAGCCCTGGATGGCGGGCATCTTTGCCGGATCTCTGTTTCTTGTCGGCCTCAACTGGATTTTGTTCATTCTACCGGCAACAATCGGGTGGTGGGGCGGATCTTCTCACTTTCTCTTGAATGTTGCTTTTGGAGCTGCTTTCGGCTTGACGTCCTTCTTCTACATTGCCTCAATGCGTTACGATCCCGGCTTTGTGCCCAAAATGAATGGCATTGCCGAGCAACGGGCTGTCATTGATGACCTTCTCAAGTCGTGGAAGTTTGACGATTCCAACTTTTGCGTCGTGTGCATGATCCGTACACCCTTACGAAGCAAGCACTGCCGGCGCTGTCAGCGATGTGTAGCCAAGCATGACCAGTACGATACAGCTCCTTATTCTGTTTCAAAGTTTGTGGTTACTAACTGTGTCCGTACAGCCACTGTCCATGGATATTCAACTGCGTTGGCGTAAACAACCACCGCCAATTCTTCTTCTACCTAATCTCCCTAACCATTGGAATTCCCATCTTCGACTGGCTGTTGTATTATTGTAAGATGACTCCATAGCTTGCTCTATCGGAAAAAGTGCTGACCATTCGTTTCAGATTTTGAACAAATCACTCCCTCAGCTTCAGAGACTTGTGCTATCTTTGGCCCATCTGTCTGCAAGTATATCAATGCTGACTCATACTCGCTTTTCCTGGCCATCTGGGCATCCCTCCAGCTTCTGTGGGTGTCCATGCTACTATTTACACAATTCATCCAGGTCGCCCGTGCCATGACCACGTACGAGAATATGACTGGCATCCGTGTCAACACCTCTCTATCTACAGCCTTTACATCCACGGGTGCTCCGCTCGACCCCAACCACCCGTCCCTTTCTGTACCTACGGCACCGGGAGGCGCTCACGCTGGCCACGGCCACGGCCACGGTCATAAGCACGGGGCTGGTCTCTTCAAGCAGTGGAGCCAGCTGCTCGGTGTCGATCCCTTCATCGAGACCATTACCGGCCGCGGCGCAGCTACGACCAAGAACAAGCGCAAGAAGAAGAATCCGTTCAGCAGGGGCTGTGTTACCAACTGTAAGGACTTTTGGTGCGACCCTGCTCCCATCTTTGGCCAGCGAGAAACGGGCCAGGCGAGCCTTGGTGGCGATAAAGTCGACTACACGGCAATGTACGAGACGCCCACTCTTATGAACATTACTGGAATGAGGACCCGCGGCGGGTACGAGGCCGTTGAAACAGAGGAGGTGTAAATCAACAGATATGAGTTTTGACGTTTTATGGCTGGAAAGAGAGAAAAAAGAAAAATACTAATACCGCATTGTAATATGAGCCGATGCAATCACGGCTGGATCTTGGAAGCTCTAGCCTGGTTTGCTTCCCCTTTCTGTTTTCCACTTGTCGTTTCTTCTCTTCTTTTGTGCAATGGAGCCAAGGGTACAAATGCGTGTTGGAGTGTTGTATTATCTTGGATCGGTACAAACTGGGATACTGAGTGATGGATCACTCGAATGACTAACGACACACACTCGGATAGAAATGAGGCAGTCATGAGCCGCATGGCGCTGGAGAGGGATACTGTTGGTTTGCATAGCACTGGAGACTCGTTTTGATAGGCATGATGAGCGTAAGAATGGATAGTGGAGCAATCACATTAATTTGACTGAAGCATCTCGTGGCTTTGTCTATCTATCTTTTGGATATCTCATGGTTTGCTATGCTATCAATACTAAGAAATGTTCTGCCATAAATCCGAAATCATGGTATCATCCATTGCCCCAAGCTCCAGAAATTCATCCAGCCTCTCTATTACATCAAACACAGATACATTCGCCATGGCCTGGTTCTCCCCCCCTGTGCCACTGCCCTCCTTATCCAGATCCACAAACGGCTCCTGTTGATGTAAATGGCTTGCAACAGGCGGCGGAGGGGCGTTGAGCTTGTCTATGGAGAGGAGATTTTGCTTGGTGAGCGCCCAGTCGACAAGATCGAGCGCAATCTTCATAAATGGGAGATCGCGGCATTGTTGGAGAAAGACGATGGCTTGGTGGATGTAGATCCGGGAGCGAGATTTTACAACCTCGCTTTCAGAGGGGCTGAGGACGATTTCGAGGTGTAGTGCTAAGACGGTTGGGCCGATGCTTATGCTGGATTTTGTTTTTGTTTAGTTTTGGAGGACAATATGAATAAAGGTTTTTTAAATGAAAAGGGGAGATAGACAGAGACATACCATGACATTGGAAGCATGGAAAGCATATCATATGCCATGGCCCGTCCAATGATGGCATCAAGCTCATATATCGCTGCTCTCACTGCCTGGGCGGATTTCTTTTGGAGTTCTAGGTCGCGGCCTTCGGATTCCTTTCTCAGGATGCGGCAGAGCATGCTCTCGTAGCGATAACTTGAAGTCATGAGGACCATGTGCCAGATGGAGTCGCTGCGGACGTGGGACGGGCGGTGGACGGGCTGGAGGGATTCGGGGAGGGAGGAGCGCCAGAGATGGAGCTCGGATTGGATGAGGTCGAGAGTTTCGCGGGGATGAGATTTTAAAATAGAGAGACATTTTGTTGCTTTTGAGGAGTTAATAAGGATGATTGATAAAGGAGTCTTGGGGGGGAGTGTATTCAGGGGGTGGGGAGAGTTGGGGGGAATTTTTATATACCTATTCGTGCGAGACGGCAGTATTCTATGAAATACTCGCGTTGCTGCTGTGTTAGAGGCGGGATGAGATGGGCGTAGCATGCTGGGATATCGTCGCCGAGGGATTCGGGGGTTGGGATGGTGAGGACCTCGTTGTCTTCTGCGTGGATCATGCGCATGTTTTGAGCGCCGCCGAGGAGCAGCGTGATGTCGCGGATCTGAAGAGTGAGTTTTTGATTGATTTTTATCGTATGTGTATGGAGTGAATGGGCTTGAACTTACGTAGAGAGCCCACCAGATTCTTTGGTATAGTTTACATGTTGGTGATTCTGACTCTTTGTGTGCAAAGCTGATGACAAATGGTAATACCCCCTTTGTTAGTCTACCACGATCTCATAGAGGCTATGTATTTGATAATGTAAAGATAGATACTCACCTCTTATGCAACCCCATCTTAACGGCCAATCTCACCGCATTATGAATCCAATATCTGAAATCCCGATCAAACGATCCTGTCACGGCCGTCATCCCCAACACAATCGATCCTTGCAGCGACCGCAGCTGGTTCCTCTCACAGCCAAACTGGTACAGCAAACTAGCTCTCGAGAAGTACGTCTCGATGGCCTCGCATCTCTCACTGAAACCGCAAGCTTCGAGCAGCGGCATGGGCGCGTACAGCGCCGCGTTGGCGAGGATGGCTTGCATGAGGAAGAGGGAGAATGAGCCGGATAAGTACGACCTGACGAATTCGACGGGGTCGAGAATAGGCACGTGAGGGTGACCGAGAGAAAAGTAGGCTTGTAACATGGCTTCGCTTTTTTTCAATATCATCATGTTAGAATATACAAAAACATGGCGGATGATGAGTGAGTGAGTGAGTGAGTTTGGTCGTACCAGCTGTGTTTTGAAGGCAAGCTAAACGCCGACTTGTTATTCAAGTACTCCTCATCAAGCGGATCAAGCCCTTGAATAACAACCCGGACCTGCGTCGTCTTCATCTGCGTCTGTCTAGTAGCCATGGGCTTCCTATCCTCCACAACGATGCGCGTCACTCTACTCGACTTCTTTGCATCAACAAGCTCGCTGATGATGGTCATGTAATGCATCTCGCTGTGATACTGAACCAGATCCGGCCCCGTCTGAGACGGTTCTAGCATGATTTCGAGAGAAGGCAGGCTGGATCCCTTTGCGATTTGCTCACATTCCTGCGCAATCATGCAGGTCTCCGGAGTGTGGGCGCCATCTTCGGAAGAGGAGGACGTCTGGCCCAAGTACAGAGGCGGCGTCCAGGATTCAATCTTCTGAGAGGAATTATACCGTCAAAGACTGAATATACGTTGTATGTCGATAGAGAGTGTGTACTTACATGGGGAGTCGTACAGCTGGAGTTGCCTTCTTGCTCGCCATTTCGGCGATTCAAAGTCTCCGTGTCCACCGTGTGTCTCGCTTTGGCAACTCGTCTATCGCCGACATCAAAGAAAATAAGTGGTTAGCAACTCTTCTCAACCAACCACAACTCCGGAATCGGGCAAAGGGAAATGCATATATAATAAATCTCCAGTGTCCTGGCTTTTGAATTCTCCCTTCATCTTCATCCTCTTCATCCTCTTTTCTTACCTCCTCGTCCTAGGTCGTCGAAGTACCCGCACACACGACTCCAAGGCTTCGTCTCCTCTCGTGGCGACGCATCTACTACACGGCAATCCGATCTGCTGCGCATCGCACTTAAGCTTCCGCTCGTGGCAGCGAAGACACGCCTTGATAAGATTTCGTGTCATTTGCTTCTTTTCTTTTCTTTCTTTCAGTCTTTCCTTTCTTTTTTCGTCTTTTGCCAAAGTTTTGTGAGACCCGTTAGAAAAGAGAAATTACTATCCGCGTGCACTCGTAGTATTGAACGAAACACCAGGCCAACGGAAAAGGTCATGGAAGAACTCCGCGGAAAAGGGAACCAGACCAACCAAATAGCGCCCCGCAGAGTCGGGTCGGGGCATGATAGTTGCCGGGAATAGGATAAAAAAGGGAGATGTGGGGAGGCGGCGTTTCGGATGCATTGCCGGCGTTCTATTGAGGATAGGAATTGCGAGATGCTGCAGGATAGGCGATGTTACATTGGCGCGAGGCTTTAGTTGGCTAGGATAGAACGTCACTAAAAACAGCTGACTGGGACTGCGCAAAACTGTTATTTATAGACGGAGGGCGCGAGATAATATGTCTTTCATGTTGTTTGTTTGGAGGGCGCGGAGGCGAGTTGACAGGATGGTATCATGACCTGAGTCTTACACTTGAGAGTTGACAAGCAACCGGATAAGCATGCCAACGTTCTGCAACACCCTGGAACCTCTCTCTGTATGCAAGCTTCTTGGCGGGAGTAAGCAGCCACGTTATAGTCCATCAATGCGCCCCCTTCTTCGGCTGTCGCGAGATAGTAACCCCTAGTTGCAGTTTCGTGTCCGCCTATGGATGACTTGACAGGGTATAGGTTCCGTCTGACACTTGACTATTGTTGTCACTAAGAAATGCTAATAATACTAACAAGAATCTATTCTCCTAGAGACTCGGACACTATCCGTTATTACGTGTATTGCTTCTATAAGCTCTTGTACGTGTATCCAACCATTCAATGTTGTCGGGTAAACAACGTGATGCATCCATTATCCGTCAAATCCATACACTCATCAGCCATCCATGTCTAATAATATCATCAAAACATAATCATGCTCAACACTGAAAACGTAACCATATGCAAATCAACCCATCATCACTCATCATCTCTCTCTCCGCTGCCCGCCAAATCCCTCGCTGGTCCACACTCAACAACCCGTCCATGATCCAACCTCAAACACCACGTCGCGTCCTCCACAGCCTCCAGTCGATGCGCAATCGTAATCACCGTGCTCTTAGACAACTCCGACCTTAAGACTCGCTGCACCGTTGCGGCCGTGGCACGGTCAATCGACGCCGTTGCTTCGTCGAGAATGACCAGCCCGCTTCGTCTAAGGACGGCCCGCGCGATGCCTACAAGTTGTCGCTGGCCTTGGCTGAGGTTCTTGCCCGCGGCATCAATCTGCGATTCCAGATTCCACTCGGGTCCGAGAACGCGGTGGATTGCGTTGAGACACTCTTCGTTGGAGAAATCGGCGCCTGGATCGATGTTATCGCGCAGAGTGCCGGGGAATAGGGTCGGATCCTGTTGAATAAACGTGATGCGGTTTCGTAGAGCCGTTCGATCGACTTGAGATAGATCGACGCTGCCTACCTTGAGAGTTCCTTCAAAAGGCGCCTGCGTCATGAGAAGGGCATTGGCAATGGTCGACTTTCCAGATCCTGTACGGCCCAGGACGGCACACGTCGAGCCTCCGGGGATCTCAAACGACACTTTATCCAACACCGAGGGTAAATGGCTGTCGTATTTGAAGGACATTTGCTCGAATCTGACATTGTCACAAGGTCTGGGCCAGTCCTCGGGCGGATCTTGCTCGCCTTTGGGCTCTTCCGGGATCTGGTTCAGCATGTTGACTCGCTCCAGCGAAACGGCATCGAGCTGCAGCTGTGCAAATCTCTCGCAAAGCTGCTGCACGGCAGACATGGCGATGATGGTCTGCGTCAAGACGAAACCAACGGCGCTGGCTGGCATCCTCCGCCAAATCATGAACAGAATCAGCGCGGTACGAGTAACGACGGAGCTCAAGCTGAGACGAAAGTCGAGCCAAAACGCCATGCTCCAGAAGAAGTGGTCCTGCTTCTGAAAGTCGTCGACGGCGTCCAGGTGGCGGTCTTGGAAGTGCTTTTCCACTCGTAGAGCTCGGATGGTGACGAGGCCGTCCTGCATGACGCCGATGTTGGCGATGATGGGCGTGAGATAGCGCATCTCCATGCGGCGGAGGCATCGCGACACGGGCACGTAGATTCTAAAGAAGTAGACGAATAGAATAGCAACAGCGCCGAGAATAGCGAGCAACATCGGCTGGTGAGTTGCAATGGCTACCATGCTCATGACGAGGGCAATCAAGTTGAAGACAAAAGACTCTAACGGCGCCACAATGCCACCGTCCACCATGCCCATGTCGGCGATGAGCCGGTTCTTAAGCTGGCCCGTCGGCGTCGTATCGTGATAGCGGAACGTCGCCCGGCTGACCCTGTCAATGGCACCCTTGAAGAGACCCTGAGCTGCGTTGACGCCGATTCGAGCAAGGAGAAGCTGAGCGGCTGCATATGTCACTATTTGTCCTGCAGAGAGACCAGCCAGTACGAGAAGCCAGGGGAGAGGATGAGAATCTGGCCTGGGAAGGTTCCAGTAGACGCTTTTTGTATCATTTGCGGCAGAATCCGCGCCCCAAGCCTCCAACAGTCGGGCTCTTGATATGTCGAGGAACCGAGATGCGCCGTATGCAAGTCCGAGGAAAACCCAAAGGTGCCATCCACCAGCCTTGATGTATTCGGTATAGACGCTGAGGGAGACGCTTCCCGTCTTGGCCGGCTCTTCTGGTGCGTCCTTGAGCACAGCGATATCCTCAGCGTGAATGTCGTGAGCCGTCTCGGTGTCATCGTGTGCCGTCTTTCCGCTTTCGTGATAGGGGTGCTCGAGCTCTTGCTTGACCTGCTCCTCTGAAAGCACCGTTGCCTGTCCATCAGCAAGGTCAATCACCTGGTCGGCAATACGGAGAACAAGATCATCTCGGTGAGTCACCATGACAATGGTGCGGCCTTCGCCAAGAGGACCTTGGAGAAAGCGGCGGACAATGGCAGTGGCGGTATCGTGATCCAGAGCAGCCAGCGGATCATCAAGGAGCAGAATCCTGCACTGGCTGTAAACCGCTCTGGCTAGGGCTACACGAGCTTTTTGACCACCGGAAAGACCAACGCCGCCTTCTTCAAGCTTTGTCTGATCGCCATCAGGGAGCGAAGCAAGGTCAGGGAGGAGAGCGCACGCATGCAGAACCTGGCGGTATCTCGTAGAGTCAAATGGCTGGTGAAAGACTATGTTTTCTCGTATCGTCTTGTTCTGCAGGAACGGGAGTTGCTGGGCATAGGCTACGGGGACGTCCGGCCTGATGAGATCGCCTTCGTGAAGCTCCATCTCGTTGAGAGCAGCGAGGAGAAGACTGGACTTGCCGGCGCCGACCTTGCCTCTGATGACGGTAAGACCCTTGATGAACTTGAAGCTGAGACCTCGGAGGATAAGCTTGTCAGTTGAAGGCCAGGAGAACGAGGCGTTGCGGAATTCAATGTCTGTGATGCTGCTGGGGCTATTGGAGATGTCGTCTCTGTCGGGCTCGCTCATGTACTTGTTGACTCGCTCAATGGGGATGGTGGCCTTCCAGTAGGCAGAGATGAGATCAAAGGCCTCCTTGACGCTCATTTCCAGTTGAGAAAACAGCTGCAGCGACGGCCAAATGACATCGTTTGGTAGGCCTTGCCGAAGGATGAGGGTGTACAAGGCAATGCTAGCTAGGGGATAAGACGTTCCGCCGGTGACGCTGACGGTAGAAATGGCAGCAGAGACATGGGCGATACTCAGACGCTTGGCCATTTCCATGGCTCGGAATTTCATGATTCTAGTACTCCAAGTGGCCGTCCAGCCGTTGAGCTTGAGGGGACGACTGGCCTCGACGAAGTGGGAGACGGCCTGCGCACGTTTATCGGAAATGGTTGTCCTCTGCCGTTCGAGCTTGATCAGCTTGCGAACCAGCGCCGAATTAATCGTCAAGAACACAATCATGAGCACGAAGCCAATGGCTGAAGGCCAGCCCATGATGTCAATCAGGTACCACATAGTAACAGCGACCTTGATGGGCTGGGACACGAGCTTTGAAAAGTCCCAAAACCGCTGCGAGATTTCATACGTGTCTCCTCGGACCAGGTTGACGACTTTGGCGTTGGAGGCTGGGCCGGTGACTGCTTTGGAGCTCTGCTTGGGAGGGCCAGACATTTTCCAAAGCATTCTGCCAAAGAAGGTCTTGGATTTTGCATCAGGTGCCAGAGTGGCTTGTCCTTGTTCATCTGCGCCTTTCTCTGTCACGTCTGAGCCTGGCACAGCGCGAGTCAGGAGTTTGCCAAAGAGAGCGATGAAGGCCTCTCCGCGAGAGCGCTCATATGCCTTGCGAGAGTACCAAGAGGACGTCGTCTTGCACAGCTGGCGAACGACATCCAGAACCAGCATCACAAGACACCAAAAGGTAGCATCGGCAGGATTGCCGGAATCCAGAGCGTTGTACAGCTTGCTCGTCAGTCGAATGTTGGATACCTCGGCAACTCTCTCGGACACGGCAAGCGACGTGGCAATGGACAGGTCAAGGCCATTGGCCTCGATAAGGCACAAGAGAAGCTTGCCCTGAAGGTCGCGAAAGGCCATGTACAGGCGCGAATGCTGGAACTCGTAGGGGAGCTGCCAGACGTCTTCCTCTGTGATTTCCCTCTTGCGGCAGAGGGCGGCCAGGGGATTGACCCAGCTCATGGTCCAGAAGCGAAAGAGACTTAGATCGTCCTCTGGGCTACGAAGATTGCGCGATGGTTGGCCGCCTGCTTGGCCAATGTCCTTGTTCCCCCACAAAGGCTCACGAAGAGGCATCATGCCGATGAGGATGATGGACAAGAAGCAGAGAGCCATTCTCGCAATTCGAAAGTAATCGAGAGCGTACAGAGTGTGTTCCAGGAACCGGATGGCGTATATGGCGGTGCTAGCACCGAAAATGGCCACATATTGGATCAACAAGAGCCGAGGAGTCTTGGTCGGGCGATCCATCATGATGATGAGAAGAGCAAAAGTCCACGGAATCATTTCCCAGAGATACAAGTAGCGAGTCGGGTTGATGATGACGGGAACAAAAGAGAGGACGACACCGGCAACGCTGATGAGAAGCAAGGGAATGGTCCAGAAGGACCAGAAGCGCCGTTTGAATCCATCGGGCTCGGTTTCTTGGGCAAATGGTCTCAGCCATAGAGGTAGCTGAGCTCTGATGATGTTTCTGCTGATGTAGAGGGTGAAGATGGCGGCGGAGATGACAGAAAGCGCTTGAGTGATTGTAACGTCCATGGCGAGAGAAGGTCTGTGGCCTGGTAGGTGTGGTTTCTGAAGGATGGGAACATGAAGCTGAGGATGGGAATGGGAAGAGGGCGACAGAAGGATTTTGTTCATGTCTATGCCAGCCATGGCGGGATATCCCACCATGTTGAAAAGGTCTCCCATGGTGATGGCGTAGAATAAGGTTAGTCAAGAAGTATAAGAGTATCAACAGACATGGAAGATTCCGAAACAAAGTACAAGAGTAGTAAGTAACTGATATGAGGCGGCTTGAAGCTTTTGAAGAATTGTGATCGCCGATTGATGGGATATCGCGACTATAGCAGCGCGTCGTCAATCATTGAAAGGCACATGTATCTCGGGACATGAATGCATGCAGTAAACGGCTGAATATCCGACCAATTGGAATTGCAGTGAATCCGCCTTGTATTATCAGACGGTAACCAGAGTATGCGTCATTTCAGCCTCTGATTCGCCCCGAGAAATCAACAGCGAGACGCCAATTGGCCATTGTTATGGTGATGAAAGTAAAGCAGACTTGCGGCTGGTTCAGGAACAGAGAGAGTTGGAGTTTAGTGGCGGTGGACAAATGCGTGTGGAGACGGTGGAGAAGGCGTAAGAGGGAGGGTTCAACCGATTTGCTGGAGGTTTTCGGGGGGGACTTTCAAGTAAGCAGAGGTGCACGTGGGTGGTGAGGAGAGGCGATACGATTTCTTGATTCAATGGTTGATGCTTGAAGATTCAATCGATGAATTGATGATGTGTTGAGGCTCAAGAATCTGCAATTGGGCGGATCAACATGTCTGTGAACCAAGACACAGGCAAGACAAGACATTTCCGAAATTCACAACAAATGAATAGAAAGATAAAGACAAAAGCAATTGATTGGTAAAAGAAGAATCAGTTCCGTTTTATTAAAACTCCCATGTCATCATGCATGCTCTCATGACTGATAAAAAAAAGCAGACTTTATATAGCGCCCCTTAGTAACAAAGAATTCCCAGTTTTCCCCTCCGCATCCCCTTTTTTCTTTAAATCATCAAGGCACCGCCAGCAAGGAGCATGGACAGACCAGTCAGGGCGCTGCCCAGGTTGACCGCAGAAACGGACCACGAAGCATGCAGCGCGTTGGCAGCGTTGGAAGTGGAAGCAGCAGCGGCACTGCTCTGAGTGGTTGAAGCCGTGGTGGAAGTCGAAGGCGATCCGGTGCTGGTGCTGTTGGAGGAGCTGCCAGAGGCACTTCCAGACACGAGGGCGGAGAGCTTGGGATCGCTAGCAAAGGACGCAGTGACGGTTGCGTTCTTGCAGGCGCTGGGAGGGTCGACGGATCCGGAGACGAAGTTGGCAGCAACGCACTGTGTTTGTGGTTAGTCTTGATCCTGAGACATTGGATTTCTGAGACATCATCGTCCCATGGCAACACAAGCCTGGAAAACATCAACATACCTGGTAGAGAAGACCGTCAGGGCCATCAGCAACAACGCCGACGACGCCCTTCTTGCCGGCCCAGCTGGAGGGCAGGACGACCTGGGGCTCGCAAAAGTTGCCCAGGCCGCTCTGCTGGACAATGGGGAAGATTTGCTGCCAGCCAGACTCGCCGGTGCCGTCGAGGGTGGCGCGGAACAGCCACGAGGTCTGCGGGTGGGTTGAGCGCATGGCCAGCGAGTCGCCGCCGACGTGGAAGTCGACGAGCTGCTTGGAGCCGGACGAGGTGTCCGGGGTGAAGCCGCCGCAGGGAGAAGTGCCCTCTTTGTCGTCGTCGAAGCCGATGGAGGTTGGGTAGTTGAGGAGGAAATGGGCCGAGGAGACGGAGGCCAGGGAGAGGATAGCGGGGAGGATGGCGGAGGAACGCATCTTGGGCGGTTTTGGGTTGGTGGATGGGTGATGAGAAGAGAAGGTATGAAGATGGAAGACAGACGAGGCAGAGAGAGAGAGAGAGATTGGAAAGCAATTAAGAGCTGAAGAGAGGTGGTTGAGGGGGAGAAGCTTGGCGAGGCTGCCAGCTGTATTTCAACTTATAGCAAACATACGGAGAAACAGAACAGGACAAACTGCAATGCTCCACCAGGGGCCCTTGGAAAGGGAGATGGCGCCACTAAACAATGGGCTCTCCGGACTATGTATGACTACGAGTGGCAGGGGGGCGCAAAGATTGAAACGGTAGCTTGGGTCAAGTTTGAGCAAGATATTTCTTTGCGGCTTCCGGGTGAGACGAGAACGATACGGGAGATTTGATTCGGGTGTTGTGCTTGTGCTTGTACAAGAGTCAAGCTTGTCATTGGGGGGAGACTGTAGCAAACATGGAGGCTGAATCCGTCACGGATGGGTTGAGCAATGTCTCACGGCTTTTGTTAGAAGATCTGCAGAATCATACAGTACTGTACATGCCAAGTACTAACATGACCAACTGCCAAGCAAAAAGAAGCCCCGATTGAGTTACATGCAGTGAATAACAACAAGAATTTACATCAAATATTAAGCATACCGTCTTTCTCCAAATCTTCCAGCCAGTCCAAAAGAGAAAGTCGGTTTCCGGATCCCGAATGGCGGGGAGGCTAAAACAGGGACCAGGCGCACAACCAGCCAATCACACGCATCCGCGTTACCCATCTGAGAGCATTTGAGCAAGTTTATCCAAAGCGTTTGCGGCGGATTATTTTTGGTTGGGAGCAGTTTTGAGGGTTTGGCGTCTTTTTTGAAGCTGAGAGGAACAGGGACGGAGATGGTGCCGGATAGCCTCTACATTTGAAGGGAGAGATTAAATCGATAGTTCAATCTCTCTTGTATGCCCTCTTTGGCTGCAATCAATGTCTTGGACCGGCCTCGTGGCACCCTCGACGTTTGCAACGCTCGCACCTGAAACCACACATCCACTCCGCCTCTTCTAACAAACCGCCAGCTCTTCTTCTTCTTCGACATCGCCAAAAATCAGACACTTCTTTTCTCTTCTTCAACCTTTTTGTATCTTCTTTGTTTTAAGAAACATACTCCAGTAACCTCGGAACCGTCCGCTTCCACGCAGCTTGGTCAGCAGAGCACACAAGCATCTCACACTACAAATACACAACTCGTATACCTTGCTTGCTCCAGCTTTTAGTCCAAACAAAGAAAGAAGAAAAAAACTCCACACCAAAGAACAGTTCAAACCCACCCCCACCTTTGGCTCCGTGAGCGAGTTAATTTGGGTCGTGTTCTTTCTTGTTGCTCCGCCCGCTCGCTCAGACAAACCTGCTCATATTACCTTATACCTTTACCCTCTTTTGCTGTCTTGTCACCTGGATCTCGGAACACGGCAAGGAACAGGTTTGACGTTGTCGTTGTAGCTCTTTTTTCGCACATACAAGAAGAGTAGTAGAGCGACTACGAGCAAGGAAAGGAGGATTTTTCCGTCTTTGTCGGTTTTGATAGCTCGAGACGAAAAATGCATGGTTGAAAGGCGCCAGGTCTCTCACACTTACTCACCATTGACTTGACATTTTGCTCTCTACCCTTCGTTTGGTTCTCATCATCGTATCGCTATAGATAGATATTCGTCGCATCTTCGCATATCTTCTCACAGTCTCTCTCTCACCATGGATGGCATGGACATGAGCGGCACTGGCATGACGGGCATGGGCTCCGATGTCAACCACCGCTTTGCCCGCGCCTACTGGTACATTACAGCAACCGTTGTCGGATCGTTGATGGTGGTTCGAGGCGTCAATCATGTCGGCGCAGTGAAGAGGTATGTGAATCCATCCATCTATACTCTACTCTACTCTACACTCTAGATACACTATATCATCATCATATCCCCCCTCTTCAACTCTCCCTCTATCAACTCTTCAACTCTCAACTAACTCTTACAAACAGACTCAAAGCTGCTCGTACACAATCATCCCCCCATCCAACCCGTCCCAATGGCCCCCTCTCCCAGTCCTGGGCCACCGCAACCGCCATGGTCCGCGAAATCAGCCATCCCCAGCTCTTCATCCCCCTCCGCCACTTCTCCTGGCTCACGCCCCCTCCCCTCGGCCGCGTCCTCGTCCTGCTCTGCTACTGGGCCGTCATCATCTACTTCATGACCTGGCATTCCATCGTCCACGACGTCTACTTCTGGGAGCGCATCGGCTACCGCAACGCCTGGGTCACCCTCACCCAGCTCCCGATGCTCTTCCTCCTCTCCACCAAAGTCAACATCATCGGGTTTCTCATCGGCACGAGTCATGAGCGTCTCAACTGGCTGCATCGCTGGGTGGCCCGCACAATGTTCGTCACTTGCACCGTCCACGGCTTCAACTTCTGGACCGAGTGGGTGCGCGCCGACTTTGTCGAGCTCGAGCTGGACGCCATGCCCATGGTCAAGTACGGCCTCGGCGCCTGGGCCATCCTGCTGTGGAACGTCGTCGTCGGCTTCGTGCCTATTCGAAGGATCGCCTACGAGCTCTGGGTAGTGCAGCACGTTGCCGCGTCCATCGTCATGCTGGTGCTCGTTTACTTGCACATTCCCACCAACGCCCGCTTCCTCTTCTGGCTGGCCGTCTCGTTCCTCGTCTTCGACCGCGCCGCTCGCTGGGCGCTTCTCCTGTGGCAGAACCTGCGCGTCAAGGCCGGCGGATCGGCTTGTCAGGGGCGGAGGCGAGTTGGCCATCAGATCCTCGCCCGGGCTGTAGGCGACTCAACCACCGTCGTCACCATCAAGGACGTCCACTTCGACTGGGCTGCCGGCCAGCACATTTACCTGTGGATTCCGCGATTGGGCCCCCTCGAAGCCCATCCTTACACTATTGCCTGCGCGCGCAAGATGGAGGGAACCTGCTGCTGCAACAGCATCCAGCTGATCCTGCGCAAGCACAAGGGCTTCTCCAAGCGCATCCACGACTACGCCTCCAAGAACCCCGAGGCCTCACTCATCGGATTCCTCTCCGGCCCATACGGCACGCCTCCCCGCTGGGACATTTACGAGACAATGGTCCTCATCGGCGCCTCAACCGGAGCGTCCTTTACTCTGCCTCTTCTCGAAGCCGCAGCTCAAGCAGATTCCGTGGGTTGCGTCAAGCGAGTCGAAGTGCTGCTCGTTGCCCGAACATTCAAGGAAATCGAATACTACGTCCAACGCGCGCAAAAAGCAGGCGAAACTCTCGTCCAAAAGGGCGTCACCGTCAACGTCCACGTCGCCATCACAAACTCCGCCCTCGGCACCGACGGCCTCCCCCTCTCCCGCAACGACAGCAGCGCCTCCCGCATCTCTGCTGTCTCCGCAGCAGCCAGCAACACCAGCTCCGAACTCGACGACGACATTAAAGGTGCCGCGAAATCCTGCTGCTGCGACAACAAGGACGCCAGCGCCGCCACCAGCAGCGAAAAGGCTCCTCCGTCAAGCCTCCCCGTCATCCGCGAATACACCACCCGCCCTAGCATCGAGCAGCTTATCCGACAGCCTGTTGAAGCCGCCTATGGCGAGACGGCTGTGGTGGTCTGCGGAGGTCCTGAGATTGTGGCTTCGACGCGCAACTGCGTGAGCAGGCTGAGCGATGAGCGGGCTGTGCACAAGGGGACTGGTGCGCAGGGCATCTATCTGCATGTCGAGGAGTATTCGTTCTAAAAGGGATGTTTGTTTTACGAGTAATGACGGGATTGTGCATATGGAACAGGAATATATATCATATGGGAGTTGGCGGCGTAAATTGTAAAAGTCTAGAATTTTATTTAGACAAATCAGGGCATAGGTACCAAGGATAGTTCAGGGGAACTAGCATAAGTAGCGATGAGAAAGAACATATATGATACAAAAAACTGTCTTGTAATTTCGATGATGAATATGATTGATATTAATTATTAGTTGTAGGTATACATACGGCACTAGGTGTAGGTAAGGTTGGTAGTTTAGTTGCTGTGACATGATGTAGAATACATTTCGACATGACTCAATCAAGTCAATAAATATCCAGAAAACAATCATTGTAGCTTCGCGCAAGCGCAATATGCAGTATTTCCAAGATATACACAACCCTCGTGCCCCCTGAGAGAACCCAAGCCTCTCGTTGTTGTCGTCATCGTCATCGTCATCGCCATGGATTAAAATGTGTTATACAAATGGTGAAAATTGCGGGCGAAGGAAAAAAGAAGAAAATGGTCGCCATGATACAGTCTCAGTGAAGTCTGTAGACGAGGCCCAACTGTTGTCGATATTTGCAAAGCCGTGGTGTGTATTTGTACATGCAGTGCAAGAGTAATTCATCGCAATGCTTGCTCTACAATGAGCCGTTGGCGAGCCTGGCATCGCCAGTGCCCTCCAACATCGACTCGGCCTCGGCCTCTTGGTTGTCCTCTGGCCCACTCGACTCGGATCGGTCGTCTTTCTTGATCCGATAGACGACAAACTTGTACATGCTGCGCAGCAGGCAGTAGAGCCAAAAGAGGTTGAGGGCCTGCAGCGAGGCCAGCAGGACAAAGGTGATGATGTTGGAGATCCAGCACTTGTACTGCTGCGTCTCCCAGTTGAGCTCATAGGGGCCCACGGTGCGGAACTCGGTGAGGACGGAGTAGAGGATGCGAAGATTGATGTAGTGACGGAGATAGCACCACACGATGATGTTGGAGACGTAGACAGGGACCACCAGCGGGCTGTCGATGTAATGAAGCGACTTTGACAGCTGTTGAGGAAATGTTTGTTAGTATCATTTATACAGAGGAGAAATGAGATGAGATGAGATGAAGATGATTGTCACACGTACTGCAAGAAACACATCGCTAACGTCATGTGTAATGTAGACGGCAACGCCCATGTGCGTAAAGTGGAAGCGGTAGCTCAGCCCAATGAGCGCCAGCGTCACCACATGGTGCGCCACCAGCTCCTTGTAGTCCTTGCGCGGCTTCTCGAAGCCAAGAAGCATCACAATGCCCTGCTGCGCCCAATACGCCGCCTGGAAGAGGTAGTAGAACTTGAAGGCAGCCTCGTGAGAGCGGTGCGGAAAGTCCTCGTACATGCCGGCCGTGTTAAAGTACCAGACGGGGCTACGGCTCATAACATATATACCCGCCGGGCCCATGCAGCTAAAGTAGATGGCTGTGTACATTTGCTCGGCGAAGCGCTGCTGCTTGCCCTTGCTCTTGATGCCATTGATGCGGCCCAGCGGGATGAGCAGCTCCTGCATCATCAGCTCGCGGGTAAAGGACAGCACCACTGTGTAAAAGGACACAAAGGCAACGTCCCAGAGCCCCTTGCCATAGTGCACGGGCAGCGTCGGGTCGAGATAAGCCTTTGGATTCGGCTGCTTGTACGACAAAAAGATGAAATGGCTGACGGGGTTGGACTCGGTTGGATTGACGGCATAAGCGGCAGCAAAGGTGATGAGCAGCATCAGGGGAATGGCCCAAGTGTTTCGCACGGAGAAGCGCGCAAACCGTCTCAGCAGAGACCGGGCCTTTCGCCGCTTCTTGCGGTCCGTCGAGAGGCGCGAGGAAGAGCCATTGGGCGTGGCAGCGGAAGTTTCGGTAGCTCCGGAAAGCTGCTGATGCTGCCTCTGGCTGAGGTTCTGGGATTGACGTTGGCGAACAGCCTGAGCTGGTGAGGAGGAGCTGAGCAACGGAGCGGCGTCGAGCCGAGCCATTGCTGCGAGAAAAGACCTAACGGAGGTGATGTAAGCAAAAAAAAAATTAAAGGAGAGAAAAAAAGGGTTGAAGGAGAAAAAGGAAAAAGAAAGTCTGGTGATGGTGTTGTGGAGGGAAGTTTCGTGGCAGCACATGCCTTAAAAGGGACAAGGTCGCGGGGTGGTGTGCCCGAAAAGTGACTTGTACGGTACTTAAAGCTTTTCAGGCTAGGATGAGCTGAAACGGGCGTGCCAGGCAAGCTAGAGTCAGTTAGAGCCAGCTAGAGCCCGTTATGGGCATTAGCTTCTAGTGGGGAGACGGGCGCCTGAAAGTACCAACGTGGTATCCCGGAATGGCTGGCAGCTCTGATCAAGTACCGGCTGCTGCTACAGCGAAGTCCCGGCCCGACAGAGAAGCGCCCGATGACGTCTTTGGACAGCCAGCCCTGGATCCGGGAATTTTGGTGCAAGATTTAAATCCAATCAAGAAAAAGCCATCAATCCATTCCATATCACAGTCAGAATGCTTATTGTAAGTCCACTATAATTACCTGTAAAACTTTCTCTCTTCCTAGGATCTACTGCCCTACAATGCTATCGTTAGGGTGTCAATACCATCAATGCTTCCCATCACATGCTTCTACTGGCTAGCTGAGCTAGACCCGCTGCTTGTGGGATCAACATGGACTGATCCAATGCTTTTCAGGGTTCAAGACGCTAAAATCGCCCTTTTTCAGGGCCATCACGATGCTAGCGATGGGCATCTTGGTGCTCCTGGCTAAAATCGCCCCTAAATCACGGCTGCACGGGTTCCGCGGGCTCGGGCTCCCTCAAAGGATCAATAGGCACGATCCTTTCGACTGCCGCGACTGCTTGCATTCGGAAATTATTCGATGTTATCTCCACAAGCTATGCTCTATCCTGTATTAGCAGCTGCTGAACCGGTGTGGCTCTCGGGGTTGCGGGTGGTGGCTATCGCCGGTTTGTAGTCTCGAATAATAAGGTAGGTTATAGAAGATCTTGACGAGGACACATGTACACTCATAAACAACTACCTCGATGATTGTGCTAACACTCAGTACTCTAGAACCTATATGACCCCTCTTAAAATCCATCTAGAACATCATGGACCGTTCCATGCCATACAAAAAAGTTCATATCCACCAGCTCAATATCTGGTGTCAAACAACATGAAAGGCCGTTTCTGCTTCGCAGTTCAGGCTCACTGGTATCAAAACCGCGTAAATCAAACCATGCCAAGCTTACCCAAACTCCCAGAATCCCTTATTCCGTCAAATCATCCGTAAAAACAACAGACAACCAAGAATGCATTCAGGCATTCAGGCAGTCCATCGACGCGAGGCATCAAGCCGGTTGAGAAGCTCCTTGTGCTCACTCTGACCATGCAGATACAATCCGCTCGAAATGGCGTGTGTGCGTCTATGGTGGCACTCCCAACCATTTAGACCGCCTTTGTCCGCCTGTGGTTCGTTTCCCTTTCTCATGACTTTTTCCTTTTCCGCCAGCAGTACCTTGAGCTCTGGCTTGGCCTCGTACACAGTCCGGGCCCAGTAATCGAAATTCTCAAACTCCACCGGGTCTCTTCCCTCAAACTCGGTCATCTCGTCCTCGCCGACGTCGCTACGAATATCGTCGGCGTTCTTGCCGCTGAGGACTCGCACTGCGACCTTTAGAATGGCGTAGGACCAAATCACCATGAGGCCCTGTAGAGCAATGAGGAACGTAAAGAAGCCGAAGAAGATGGTACTGTTGGCGCAGATCATGCCTTGTGGCGAGTGAAATGGCTCGAGTAGAGTCCATCCGGTGGTAGACTGGGGCAGAGGGCCTTGAAGATTTGCCATGGATCCTTGAAAGCAATAGTGTGGCACGAGGCTAGTGTCGTAGTAAACACTGTATATGACCATGAGGAAGAATACATGGCGAGTTGCGAGCCAGATGACGACAAAGACGCCAAAGAGGCAGTCGCAAAGCTTTCTGTAGCCCAGGTATTTGGCGCACTTGGCGAGCTGCAGACAATGTGTTAGCAATTATCTTCTCTGGAAAGGAGAAACAGGAGGCCTAGACGTAACTGGAAAGATGAGATCGACAACATCCATGATGATGAGAGTCAGGTTGCCAACGCGCGTGAAATGGTACGAGTACGAGGCGGTAACCAGCCAAATGGTGGCAAAATGATGAATAATTGTCAACCAGTAGTCCTTGCGCTGCTTCTCAATGTGGACGACGAGCATCTGCTGAAGCCAAAATGCCAGCTGCGTAAGAAAGTAGAACTTCATGATTCCGCTAATCTCGCGGCTGGGCCAGCCGGTCCAGAGCTCGGTCATGTTGAGATAGTAGGGAGAGGTGTACCAGATGTACTACCGATGTCAGTTAGCCGGTTATAAAAATAACAGACAGATACAAAGATGGGAAATGAGGGACGTACAAGACCAAGTGGCCAAAAGACGGAGTAGTGGATAATGTTCCATGCCTGTTCAGAAAAACGAGCCACGTCTTTCTTCTTGGAGATGCCGCCACGTCGCGCCAGAGGGCAAAGGATAAAGCTCATAACAGCATGACGCAGACCAGTGAAGAGGACGACAAAGAAGGCGATGAAATACTCGTCATTTCCGCCGTTTGCATACAGTCCAGTGTCGGGGTTGTAGTAGGAGAGCTCGAAGAAGGGCCTCGTGTAGACTCGAGATTTGGGGATGATCAAGTGGCTAAGAAAGAGGAGGGCCAAGAGATTAATTGCAACGGCTGGTTATCCTCAACGTCAGTATTCTAAGTCAATTCAGTGGAAGGGGGCTCATGATGGCGGCTCACGGGTTTGACTATCGACGAGCGTCTGCTTGACAGTGCGGCATGGGATTGTCCGGCTCCTATACCTCATGACAACCTCGTGCACATTGTCGCGGACAGGCAGCTCGATGGGGATCATGGGATCCTTGAGGGTAGATTTTATTGTTGGAATGCCCTTGGGGTCGTTGGCATAGCCGACATAGTCGTCCGCCGTGTCATCTATCTTATCGCCCATCTTCGGTGGCTGGATGATGATGGTAACGAAGAATCAAGCACTCTCTGCAGATGATTAAGATTTGTTGTGAATGTTGCTGAAAGAGGGAAGAATCGGCGCGATTCCTAGATGATAAAGGATAGATAGAATCAAGGTTTGGTTCAAGTCCAAGATAGAGTCAAGTGTTGTTGGTTCGTCTCTGCAAGATGCGTAGTGAAAGTTTCCGAGATGTTATGATGAAATCTCTGCTTCCTCTGTGCAAGGAGTATTGGTGAAATGGAGAAAATAAATACATAATAAACTTGATGGAAGAATCCGCAACTTGGTCGCCTGGACAGCTGGAGAGTGGGTTCAACGGCTGCCTCAATCTTGGTATTTCACTTTTTGGCCGTTTGCCAGATCCACCTCGCCAGAGTGAATGTATCTACCGTTGCTCTGGGCGAGCAGACAAGGCTTGGCGTATAAAGTATAAGATTTCAGCCCCGGGGGTTGGGTAATTGTCTTGGGCTTCGGCTGGTGGTCCGTACGATTCGGTAAGGGTTTGGTGACAAGCAACGAATAGTGAAGTGATGCGGGCAATCTTTTCGATTCGTGAACCCATTGAAATGGAAACCTGATGAAGGAGATAGGAGGAACATCTCCAAGCCGTGCCTGTTGTGACGACGCCATCGTATTCCCCTCTCCTAGGTGAGGATGTGATGGGCCTTGCACATCTTGTATATGGAGTTTGTGATGATTGGCGTGATTATACTCGTCATGTAGGGCCCATTCGAGTTTGCTGCGAGCAGATAGTTTGTTTAAATACCTCACCGAGTCCCATGATGAGGTTTAAGCTTTGCAGTGCATCAGGACAACGTACATGTACACATGCGCACATCACGACACGCCTGAGAATTAGGTGCTTGCACTTGAAACTCGCATAATGGTAAAGAGATTCTATATCCATATGCATGTACCTATGTGTGATTTACGGAGCTGACAAGAGCATGATTGGAAGGTAGATGTATCGGGTTCAGACTCTGTTCACCTCTGTGCGACATCCCGATACAACACGCATGTTCACTGCCAACGCCATGCTGCATGTAAGAACAGTCCAGTTTGTCATCGCATACATGCGCCTATTTCGTTTCTATATGTTTATGAGTAACTTTGGCTTTTTGATATTGAACCCAATCTAGTGTCCCGTATCAGATCTATACATTGCTTTTGAACTCTGTACGCTGAGCGACTCTATGCTAATTCATGTGGCGGCGGCAACACAACAAGCCATCAGCCTGGAAATCCACAGCACTAAATGGCGGCCCGGTGCCTTAAATGCGGGTACGAGAAGCCTCCAGTCCATGGCGATCTACGGTAGATGCTGGAGATGAATAGCTGAGTGTACTGTAGCGTCAATTGTTAATGTTTGTTTCAATCTTGATCTTGATCTTGCTCTTGTGCCGTGCCGTGCCGAACCCGGCTTGTGCTGCCACAAGTGAGGATGCCCTCATCGCCGGTACTACTAAACCACCACTGCTTGTACAAACTCGTATTAGTATACTATTATTGAACTCGGGAACCAACACGAACATGGCCACTGCTGTCATCCGCTAAGCATCATCATCTCACGGGCATCCGTGCGTTAAAAAGCTCAGTTCATGTTCCCTCCCTTGCATCCCCGCGCCTCCACCAACACAATGGCAGGGATTTTTGGCTGCATTCTAGGCCCCAAGGCTCAGCGGCTATTCCTCCCCCCCAGCCTCTGTCAATGCGTTTCAGCGGCGTGAATCAAAGTCGAATTGGCATCCATTCCAGACCTCTGATGCTCGTTGAAACTGGCGACTCTAGACTCCCATTTACAGGCAATAATATCACGAGCTTATGTGTACATCCATGTAATACTCTGGAGGGCAAGATTCATCGGAATCTGTCTGCCTTGTCTACTCTACTAGTACTTGTCTACCCTCAATCCCTGTAGATGATCAACTGCCAGACATGGATCCAAGACACGAAATGGCTGCATCGTATCGGCTTGCGTAAAGGCAATCATTTGCTAGTCTGCCCAAGCTGAAAATAACCAGAGACACGAATCAAATCAAGCAGCAAAATGTGCCGCATCGAATCCCGGCCCGTGTAGCCGCCTGGCAATTCATTGGCCCGTTATCCTCAGATGGTCCAAACAACATAATGCTGCTGCCAGCCACCACTTGATTTGTTGTTTACCTATGTCCTTATGTTCCAGGTTTCTTTTTGCTCTCTCCGCCAGTTTTATTCTCATCGTAGCTTAACCCCTCTTCTGCATTCTCTTCTCTTAGTACAGCAGTATCTTATCTCGCTGATTCTCCCTCCAACAAATCAATACCAAAAAAGAAGAGCCCGCTGCATGCAATATTCACTCTCCATCACGCACAGACCCCCTGCATCCATCTGGCCCTTGATTACTTCCGTCATCCGATCCTGCATACGATACGGCATTTCGTGCTTTCGTGCAGACAGACGTGGGAAGCAAAGATTGGGAGGGGAGCTCACGTGGGAAGCAAAGGCGCCAACCATTGACAGCTAATTGATTGATTGCCTGTCCTGTCACTGTCACCGTCACGCCCAGTCACTGCCCTTGCCTGCTCGTCTATTTTCAGCTCTGCCCTTCAGCTCTCCTCTCTCTATTCTCCTCTCTTCATACAACATCCTTCCACCAGTGCCAAGACACATCACATCAGCCCTGCTTCTTCTTCTTCATCTTCATCTAGATCTTCATCTACATCATCTTCTGAATCATCTATTTCTTCCACCCATGTCGACTCCATTCATGAAACCATCGTGAGCATCTGGAGATTGGCCTGCTGTTGTGCTCTCTTCCACTCTTCTATTTTTACCACCACCAACGATTAAACATCTCCGCTTTCCCACGGCCCCAAATGACAAGAGGCTACTGTCCAAGCGCCTATGGCATCGTTCAGATGGTTGCCCGCGCGGTGGGCTGGATGACGAGCGTCACGACGTTGGTGATTCTGGCATTCATCATCAACCAATGGGCAGACAAGGGCGGTGCTATTGCCGCTGGCCTCGTCGGCGTGAGTTGTTCTTTAATCCTCCAATTCAATTGCCAGCATCATTGTCATTGGCTGTCCTAACCTAACCTTTACTCCAAATGCTGCAGTCCGCCATCGCCATCCTCAATGACTCGTGGATCGTCGTCGCCAAGCTCGATCGTGCCCTGGGCTTCAACCCACTCTCGCCCGCCCGTGCGCTCCTCCATGATCTCTTCGCTCTGGCCATTTCGCTCGGCGGCATCGTCATGATTATATTCTCGCGCTACACATACCAGGCCGATGGCTTTGCAGCTCTCGAGAGCGATTCATCGCCTCAAATCACAGGCTCGGCGGGAGAAACCGACGTCATCAGCCGAGAGGGCTTTTCGCAGAATAAAATGCTGTCTGTTGCGGTGTGGATGCTCACAGCTGTGGTGTGAGTATTGCCAGGCACTCACTCTCATCCTGCATCGCGGTCGCTGACTGGAGAAATAGCATATGGAGATTTATATTCATCGTTTGGGGCGGATTTGAGTGTTTTTTCGAGTTCCGACACATCCACCACACGCCACCTCGGCGACGAGAGCGGCGAGAAATGATTCAGGTCTAAAGATGGCCTAGATGGCTAAACACAAACACATTGATGCATTTATCTGGCGTTTAACGGTTGACATTACTGGAGTTTGGAAGGATTTACAGGGTACATGTTTGGTGCTTTGGCTGGCAAGGATGGTGGATTTTATGTTGTACACATCAAGCAGTGGCTGATATACCCTCATGTGATATGAAGAAGCGCTCATGGCTATGTATTCATTTGTCAAGCCCTCAAAACCGACAGCGCGCACAAGGAATTCTGAAATAAACAAGACAATTGATTTGTCAAATACCGTCTCAAGACCGATTTCGATTCATGGCCTCCACCATCATCACATTATTGATCCATCGTCTATACAATCGCGCAGAAGAAAAAAAAAAAATATCAACTACTCCACAGAAGGCCCTCTTACTCCTGTCTTGTAATTTTTGCTTGCCTGCCGTTGATGAAATAATACAGCGGTAGAAACAAGATGGAGCAAACCACACTCACACCCGTAGCATACAGCTGCCACAGAAAGACCAGCAGCGGCCCCAGATACGGCAGAACAAAGGCCACAAAGTCGTTTGTCTGGTACAAATCTTCTTGGCTGGCAATGTAGTATCTCAGCCTCTCCTGTCCCGGGCCCGCCAGAGCAGACGAGTTTCGACCGTCGGGTTGGTATTTCGGCGCCAATTGGCCCGGCTCAGATGAGGATCCTTGGGTGAGGCGCAGGACGGAGAGGAGTTTGACGGATGAGCTGTGGAAGGGGACGAACCAGATGGAAAATGTCTGGCGGATGGAGACGTAGAGGGTGTTGTTGCGCTGATCGAAGACTGTGTGGCAGCTCCAGGTTAGCAGAAGGGCGAGGAAGACAATATGCGCGAGACATGGGCACACCGCTCATTCCTTGCGACAAAAGACCTAACTTACCAGATGAATCGACGGTGAGCTCAATTTTCGGGCTCATCGTGCGATACCAGCGATAGATTCCCAGGATGAGCCATCGCGAGTCCAGATCCCTGGCCAGCGGAATGGAGCCCTTGGAGATGGACGGGACGCGACAAAAGGGATGGATGAATGCGGCGTTGGAGAGAAAATACGTGTTGAGCGTGTCTTGCTGCTGCTGCGGCGAGCCCTTGGTGAGGGTGTTGATGACGGCGGCGATTTCTTGGACTGGAGAATTTGCAAGATTGATTTAGCTATGAGCACTGAAGGAGAGGAAGAGGGTTTTGTGGTGAGAAAGTGAAATACCTGGATTCTCCATGATGCTGCTCTGGTGGTGTTTTTTTTGTTGTTGTTGATGGCGAATATTAACACAGATTGGTGGAATTGAGATGTAAGTTGCATGTGAAAAGTGCAGATGCCGAGTCTATGATTTATTACGACGTCTCAGTATTTCGCTTGATTTTCCTCGGTTTCAGGGATCTGATCCTGCTTAGCCCAGAAACATGGAACCGCGCAATCACATGCAAAATCGCGGCCATCGCATCGCGCATCATCTCATGCCAGGAATGGATCCATGAGTTCATCCATGTGGGGAGCGTCTCATTCCGCCCTGACGTCACCATCACGATTGCTCAATGCGTTCAATTATATAAATAAACAGCAAAAGTAAATATATAAGACCTCAATTCTTCTGTTTTCCATTATTTTAGTATCATATCTCCATGGTTTTTTGATTCTGAAAAGTTGGACCGTGGTTGAGTGAAATCCCCCGCCATCATCATCATGCCTCAAAGCTCGGATTCTATTGCGAATCCGCTCCTTCATCCGCTTCTTTTCCTCTATCAGTTGTGGCAATGGATCATTAATAGAGCTCTTGCTCCTTATCCACCCCGGGAAAGCGACCAATTGACGCGCCCAAAGATTGCCATCATCGGTGCTGGACTGACGGGAGTTTCGGCGGCTGCTCATTGCGTTGGCCATGGCTTTGACGTGACGATTTTTGAGGCCGGGTCGAGGGATCGGCTTGGCGGCATTTGGAGCGTACGTTTCTACGATACTGATTAGGAGAGAGAAAAAAGGATTGATTAACTAACTGGTTTACGCAGAGAGTCAATGACACATCTGGCCTCCAAATTCACTCCATTATGTACCGCTTCCATCCCTCCGTCAAATGGGAGGGCGGCTATCCCAATCGCAAGCAAATCGTCGACCAAATCGAGCAAGTCTGGAAAACCTACAGCTTGGATAAAAAGACAAAGTTTGGCGTCAAAGTCAAGGGCCTCAAGCAGGACGATCAAGGCCGGTGGCTTGTCAACAATGACCCTTCCCTTGGACACTTTGACGGCCTCATTGCGGCTATCGGAACTTGTGGTGATCCCAAGATGCCACATATCCCAGGCATGGAGAAGTTTAAAGGAGAGATTTACCACTCTAGTGATTTGACTGGGTACGTATGCAAGAAACCCCGAGAATGACATCACCTATTAACACCCGCTGTAGGAAAGATGCCAAGGACAAGCACATCGCCATCATCGGAGGAGGTGCATCAGCTGTGGAAGCCCTCGAATTCGCTTTTAAGGCCGGAGCAGCCAAGGTTTCCATCCTCTCTCGATCAGACAAATGGATCATCCCACGAAACATGATTGTAGACACACTGCTCAGCCTCAACATCTTTGGCCAAGAGACTCTCTTTTCCTTCATCCCCGAATTTCTTCTCCGCAAGTTCTTTTACCGAGATCTCGAAGATTTGGCTCCTACTCATGACAAAGGCATCTTCATGGGCACTCCAATGGTCAACTCAGACGTCATGGACAAGCTGCGTCAAGGCAAAGTTGAATGGGTTCGAGGCGATATTCTCGGTTTCACCAGCCGCGGAGTGACAGTCAACCGTCGTTCTCGAGGTGTTCCCAAAGACGGCCCCGGCCACGAACAGCTCATCAAGGCCGACATAGTAGTCATGGCCACGGGATTTAAGAGACCTTCACTGGCGATTCTCCCAGACGAATGTTTCGAAGAGCCGTACGGGCCGCCAAATTGGTATCTGCAGACATTCCCTCCCGCGCATCCGTCCATCTCAGCCATCAACTCGACTTTTGTTGAGGCCATTGGCACTGTTGGTAACTGGCACATTGGCATCTACACACGTATTCTTCTCATGTTCCTGCTGGACCCCCTGACGCGGCCGAGTCGGTGGTGGATGGAGCGCTGGATCGACATGACGCGCACGCTCAAGAAGTTTAGCCCAACGGGAGCATTCGACTTTTTCACGTATCTTGAGCTCGTCTGGTGGTTCGTGTTTTGCGTGGCGTTTAACCCGTTCCGCTGGAAGTGGGCGCTGTTTGTGTTTACCGGGCTTGGTATTGGGATCCCAGATGCTATTATACAGCAGGAGAGGAAGTTTATGAATGGGGAAGGATATAAGAATAGAGATGAGGGGGTCAGTTTTTAAAGTACAGCATTACCATCAGGGGATATGTATCAATATGGGCTTCTTTCATTTGGTCGAGCTGAAATTGGTTATGGTATTAGAGGTTATTACTCAAAACGGTTCAAAGCACAGGAACATAACATCGAGATTATCGGGATTTGTAGATTCAAGCGCCATTCTACAATATATATATACTTTTGCAAGGAGACAATTACTGCTCAGTTCATCACCAACCAAGCAACATTCATTCTCTCAGCCATCACTGTCCACTCAACCGAAAATCTTGTTGACAATCTTTTCGAGGCCATTCCTGTGAACCACACTTGTCAATATCACATTTACAAAACCGGCAAAGCTTGCAAAAACATACCTTGGAGGGGTAGGAATGTAGTTTCTCTGGTACTCTTCAATCTCATCCACATCTTTAAAGAGGTCTACCTCTTCAGGCTTGTGGATTGACGTCTTGCGGATGAATTTGTAGCCAAAGTACAATACTGGGTATACAAATATCATGGAGTATCTGTTCACAAGATCAAAGTTAGAGTTCTCTCTTCTCTCAAAATCGTGTCTCATCAAATACTCACGAGAACAAAAAGTCTGCAATGTTCCAGTAGCCAGGCAACGGCAAGAAGACGGTATATCCTCCCACAAACGCCATCACAAACGTCCACACCAGCGCATACCAAGCCGCATACGGCATGAACCAAGCCTTGTAAGGCAGCGAGTCACGGCTAATCCCCTGTGCCTTGAGAGCCCGGTGGAAGCACAAGTACGACACGCACACGGCGCAAAAGTTGATGAGCTGCGACGCCGTGACAAGAGACACGAACCAGTTGAGCACCACGGCCGTGTTCGACGACAGCTGCAGGAACGAAAGGAGCGCAAATAGCAGGACGAAGCCGACGCAGTAGACCGGAACGCCGGCCTTGGTGCACGTCGTGAGAAACCTCGGCGCTTTTCCCTCAAGGGCGAGTCCGTACAGCGATCGAGAAGCACAGTAGACGTACGAGTTTCCGGCCGAAAAGGCGGCCGTCAGGATAGCGGCGTTGACAATGTGAGGCAGCACGTCGATTCCGAGACGGTTCATGGCGACGACGTACGGAGAAGCAGCGGCGCCCGCCTTTGAGCTCGCAAAGGCTTCAATCAGCTCTTTGTCATTATACGGAACCAGGATCCCAACACACAGCGATCCCAGGATGAAAAAGGCCGTCAGCCGGTAAAACACAGCATTATATGCCCTCGGCATCACCACACGCGGATTCTCTGCCTCGCCCGCCGCCATGGAGACGTAATCCGGGCCGGCAATGGTAAACGCCGCCAGGATGAGACACTGCAGAAAGCCCAGCCACCGACCCAAATTACCCTCGTAGTACAGCTCAGCAAAAGATCCAGGTTCGTTCCAGAAGCGGAATCCGAAACGGTCGTGCTTCGGGTTCCCGCCCAGCATGACGACGAAAGTGAAGACGATCAAGCCGACGATGAGCACCACTTTGCCAATGGCCGCCCAGAACTCGGTCTCGCCGTACCATTTCACCGCCAGCACGTTGATGAGGGCGTACAAGACGATGACAATGGCTATCAGTGCGCCGGTGGGAATCGCGTCGGTCCAATAGCGAATGATGAAGTTGCACGCCGTCACTTCAAACGGCACCAGCGCAGCTTCGAATATGAAAAAGTTCCAACCCGTCGCAAATCCAAATGCCTCGTCGACGTAGCGGCCCGCGAATCGGATAAAAGGCGATGAGATTGGTAGATAGGTGACCATTTCAGCCATGCAGAGCGTTACGGCGAGGACGACGGTGCACCAGAAGCTGAAGGCGATGAACAAGCTGCCAGGACCGCCATTGAGAAGACCTTTTCCTATTTGAACCTGTACACGGAGTAGAATGAGAAATAAGTACAAGCTTGAGCGAACCAAATGTTGCTTCAATTTGGTTGTTTGTTTTGTTCAGGGGATAGATGGATGATGTAATACGCACGTAGAGAACGGTGCCAATGGTGCCTCCGATGCCAATGAGCTGGATGTGCCTGGCCTTGAGCTGTCGGTGAGTCGTGTTTCGTTTCGTTTCGCCAGAAGACATGGAGACTCGGATGTCGTTGAGAGATTCTGCGCGGTTTGTGGTGATGCCGCCTTTGTCGGCCTGTCCTTTCTCATGGCCAGCGTACGCCGGAGGGCCAATTGGGGACGCCATGGCACTCAATTGCCGTCTGTCTCAAGATATCTTATCCAATTGCTCTAGATTTCGATACACGATTCAGAGCCTGTACGGCGAAGTAATGGGCAGGCCCTCGTTTTAAGATGCCGGAATCGAGAGTGGCTATATCGCAGGAAATTGGCGAAAAATGGGCGTTGGTTCCAAGACCCAAAGGTCAAGGAGGGGATTGAGGTACACAGAAACCGTGTACACCGCGAAAGAGTTAGAAAAGCAGCTAATCAGATGCTCCCCGACTCTTTCAGCGTATAGACTTGAGAAGAAGAGAGAAGAACTCGACTACGAATTCCATTCGTCGCGACTTATTCCTCTTCGTTTCCTTTCAATAAATGATTTCGGTTGGGGACAAGCACAGCTGCAGTACAGTAGTAATATTCTCTCAGTAAGACACCTAATCAATCAGGCCCGAGTAAGACGAGACACAAAAGTCGTACAGAGCAAGCCGAGAAAAAAGAGAACCAAGGCCAACGAAAACTTGAGACAACGGGCCATTTGTTCCTATATTTATTTTCCCCCCAGCCAGTTCCCGTTTTCTTAGAGCCGAGCCGAACTAGCTTTGCGGGTCTTGTTTTTTCGTGGGCCGAGCTATCTCACCAAGCATGAGAAAGAGAGACATGGATGCTCGTTGTCTTGTCTTTTAGCTTCTGAAAGCGGCCTGGTCGAGGCTCTGCCAAGGAAGAAGGCTGCAAATGATCGACGAGTCCCCGTTTTGAGACATGAACATGACATGGTGGTTTTGAACGGGCGGTTTTGGCCGCAATCAAGCTTGGGAGGGTGTAAGAGAAGCTTTCCCCCCACAAAATGACAATTCCGGCGACGGCAAGGTTCCAGATCTCCTGAGCTTATCATTATTGCAGATCCTCCTAAAGAAATACCACCGCCTCTCTAGTCATTTCCCCTTTGCCGATTCCAACAATTGAGCGGCATTTGAGAACCTGACAAAAAAGCTGTTTGACCGTGACTGCAGACTAATGCACCTCGGGCTCTCGTGAGAACGGAGAATCTCCCCCATTGAGCGAATCGAAATCCACCATCCGGTGGAGATTCACCCAACTTTCCCTCCAAACTTCTGGGTCCCCGATTTTCGGGTCCGGCAGGGTAGGATCAAGGCAGAATCCCGGGGTATCATCATGTGAGTAACGTATGAATGGCGTCAATCTGAGATGTTGCTACCCTAGATGAACGCGAAAATAATAGTGTTGCAAGAGGTATTAAGCCACAGCAGACAATTTCTTTGGTTTTTCCGCTTTATACGGGAATTTAATAGAGTGATGCATCTTTTCATTAAAATTTGGCACGGATTAAATATGTGTCACATTCCGAATCTGTCAATGATCATAAATAAACCTAATATCAAGTGTATGCAAGGCCTCTAAGCAAGACATAAAAGAAATATAGATATCGCAGCAGATTCTAGAAATATATTCATAGAATAGAAAATTATTTGATACCATGTCAATATTCAACAATAGTTTACCATGCAATTAGCGACGATGTTGCACAATTTCTAGAGCAACATGCGGGGCAGACAGCCAATTATGCGGCTCTTATCAAGATGGTTCTGAGCGAATAGGAAATAGACGTACCCCTCATCACAGCCCTCCTGCTTATGTACTTGCTGGAGCCTTGAAAACGTACATGTAGTGTCTCCGATAGGCATGAATTCAGCCGCAAAGTCCAAGTCGTTGGGCTGCTATCCAGAATCTACAAGTATCAGAAAGTCCAGTGCAACAACGCCATACGATGCGTCTCATCAATGTAAAGACGTTCAAATTAGAGGAATTCCTCGACGATCTTGCACCTCCCTACGCTATACTGTCACATACCTGGGGAAACGATTCTGAAGAGCTCAGCTTTCGCGACGTCGAAGATGGAAATATTAATAAACCTGGCATCGGATCTGCCAAGTTTCTAGGATGCTGTCGACAGGCCGCGGAGGACGGTCTTAGTTATGCTTGGATTGATACCTGTTGCATTGACAAGACAAATCTGGTTGAGCTTAGCGAGGCTATAAACTCCATGTTCCGATGGTACCAGCGTGCCTCTATTTGCTATGCTTTTCTATCCGATGTTCCCAGCGATGATAATTTCAAGCAGAAGGGCTCCAAGTTCCAGAGAAGCCGATGGTTCAAGAGAGGATGGACTCTACAGGAACTTCTTGCACCTAAATCGATGCGGTTTTATGGTGCCATTTCCCCATCAGACATAAACAGCAGACAAGCTGCTGTTGACACACACCTGGTCCAAGAGTGGCGTCTTTTGGGAAACAAAGGAAGTATGAGCACCACTATTGCGTCAATCACAGGCATACCCTGGCATTACCTACTGGGATATGCTGCACTTCATACGGCGAGCGTCGCACAGCGCATGTCGTGGGCAGCTCACAGGGATACGAAGCGAAAGGAAGACCTAGCATACTGCCTTCTAGGCATCTTCAACATAACGATGCCGATGATCTATGGTGAGGGTGGTGAACAGGCATTCTTCCGGCTACAGGAACAAATCATGAAGGTGACAAGAGATGATTCAATACTGGCATGGGGGCTGGGAGCAAATGATTCGTCTACCAACAACACTAGCAATGCCACAGCTGGGAGAATTATGGCCAAGGCCCCGGCAGACTTTGCACATTCAGGGAACATCATTCGACGAGATCAAACTCTCAAATATATGAGCTCAGTCGACATGTCTGGTGGTAGCATTCGAGCTCACCTTCCACTGCATACTACTCCCACTGGCCAGATGATTGGGTTTCTCAACTGTGGACCCGAGAAAAATTCGCAACAGGTGGTTGGGATACCACTAATTGAACTTTCTGTGGGATCATCTGACGAATATGCTCGGCCACGAGGATACAAATCTTCCTTGTATCTGACCACGGTAGCTGCAACAGAGCCAAAGCCGATCCGAATCAAGCACGACAACCAAGAAAATGTACCCGTGGATTTGGGCGGACTTCTTTTTCACTACCAAGAGGATGCCTTCACAGATATCAATCTGAAAATCATTGATGTGGCTCCTAGGTCATTTTGGGACGAAGAGCGAGCTCTAATCATGTCCACGCCTATAGCTCACGATGGTGCCGTGGGCCAAATCTTGATTCGACTCCGCCATGACACACAAGACTCTAAAGACTTTGTTGTCGTTCTGGAGTATAAGAAAGAGGGCACCGATACTCTGGTCGAATGTCTGGTTCTTATATGTAACAGAAATCTGTTATTGGAGGAACTGGTTTTATATCTTCCCTCTATGATGCAAAAGTTGGATGGGAAAAGGCGGGCCAAGAATGAGCTGCTTTCCCTCACCATTGCGCTAGAACGTGTTGAGCGGCAGCCGATCTTTGTAATACGGCCTGAGCTAGTGCTGGACGGGGTATTCACCACTATTGACGCAACCGTGGAATTGGAGGAGAAAAAGTTAATACGTGAAAGTTTACAACTCCTGGAAGAAAACGAAGAAACCGAGAGAGAAAACAATAAACTCGAAGACGAAGTAAACTGTTGCGACACCAGCCTGAATGAGATTAAGAAAGAGCAGGAGACAATTTTAGCAAAGTTAAAGGAGCTTGAAATGAGACAAAAAACATTGATGGCGAAGGAAACAGAATATATTGGAAAACGAACCAAAAATACCACCATGCAAGATGAAGTAAAAACAAAACTGAGCGGCCTATCTACCCAATGGGAAAATATACAACAAAGATGGGATACGCTGAGGCAAGCAAAGGAATTGCGCGTTACTCTGCCAGGACTAATGGTACTTCACTGGGCTGCCGCAAAGGGACTTATAGATGTGGTTGAACAGCGCCTCGAAAACGGTGCTGATGTTAATGGTACGATTGATAATGGCTGCACACCTTTAATGACAGCTTCATTAGGCGGGCAATTCGAAATGGCAACGCTCCTCATCGAACACGGCGCTAGAATTGACGCCCAAACTCAGTATGATGAGACAGCTTTAACCGCAGCCGCTTCCTCTGGATGTGTCGAACTTGTTCAACTGCTGGTTGATAAGGGAGCCGATGTAGAAGGGGGAGGTAACCCAGAACGAACACCATTGCGGGCGGCCGCATCTAATGGGCGCGCTGATGTCGTTCAGTTACTCCTCGATCATGGTGCTCAAATAGAGGCCAAAATTGACACGGCACTGCTATCCGCTACATATGAGGGGCATACTGATGTTGTTCAACTTCTTCTTGACAGAGGTGCTAGTATAGAGGCCATAACTAAGAAAAGGGAAAATACGCCGTTGATTTTAGCCTCTTGGAAGGGCCATACAGAAATTGTTCGGCTACTCCTTGACAAAGGTGCTAATATAGAAGCCAAATCTAGTGTGAACAAAACCACGCCATTGATGACGGCCTCTGAAGGGGGTCATACGGATATTGTCCGGCTGCTCCTTGACAGAGGTGCTGATATAGAAGCTAAGAATCGAAGTGGTGTAACGGCGTTAGTGGCAGCATTTAACGGGGAAAAGAAAGATGTCATCCAGCTCCTCATTAACAGAGGTGCGCAAGTGGACACCCGCGATGAAGACGGCAAAACAATGTTGATAAGAGCCTCAGCTGGAGGAGACACGAAAGTAGTTCGGCAACTTCTGGCGATTGACAAAATTAATCTTGATGCCAGGGATAGGGAAGGTCGGACAGCGCTACAATGGGCTACTCAAAATGACCATGAAGCTATTGTTCAGCTTCTTCGTGATGATGACGAAGAAGAAGAAGAACAAAGAAGAAGAAGAAGAAGAAGAGAAAGAAGAAGATGATAATGATGATGACAATGAGTAGTTCTATATCCGGCGATGGGGGGGGGGGGGGGGGGGTGGTTCCGAGGCTTCAGATGGTGATTATGAGGGTCTGCCGAATGATGGCGAGGATCTGAGCTCGATATAAATCAAGACTTAGGCCATTTAAGTCACAAGAAGGCTATAAACCCACTAAAAAGGAATGACAATGATATTATCAACTCTGTTTGGCATTGATTATCGGATGACGTAGATATGAGCAGGTACTTGAAATTATTCAATGAATCTGCGCAGGCGAACAGCTGTGGTCACAAACTCTTGCTGGGATTAGGTAAAGCGACAACCAGCAAATATATCTTAACTTTGAACCCAGCTCTCGAAGATAAGACAGTGACAAATTTACTCGCAATTCCGCAGTGTAAATTTGACATACTTGTTTAGCTTTTAAGAGGCCGACCTCGATATATGCAGGTATATAGCAAGTTCGTTATTGATCAGTCTAGTTGTTCAGCATTTGGGGTCGAACTAAATTATTTATTGGCTGACAGCGCGAATGATGGCTATAACAAATACACCTAGTCATACACGACGCAGGACTACTCTATTCAATTTTGCTGAATAGACTATTTGCCATTAGGCAGCAGTTGATAAATTATTCGTCGATAACCATTCCGTTATATGGAATCATATGCACATTCCCATATTAACTTCGCAGCTCATATTTACAGCTCTATAATCTCTCGCGGTAAATCGAGCCGAGCTTGTAAAAATTCTGGGCATGATAGAACACATATCAATATTGATGTTTTGTTTTCTCAGCATATCAACTCATTTGTTGTTTATTCTATTTCGCACAATTATATCTAGCAACCAACATTATTATAGTATTAAGCATGTATGGTTTCCTTCGACTAGATGAAGCTAACTGTTCTTGATAAAGTCCAAAATCAACCCGCCGATTTTTTCAGGCTCATCTTCTAGCAGAAAGTGACTTGCTTGGTCCAAGTAATGTATCGGTGCATTTGGAAAGCCTTTCTTGAACACGGGTACGAAATGCTTGGCGAGGAGAACTTTATCCTTTGTTCCCTCAATCATCATTGCTGGCTTTGCGCGAACCGCGGATGTTTGACTCTCTGAGCCGGTTTCCGCCTTGAATGAGCCGGTGACAATGCTTTTAGGAAAGGCAATTACGCCATTGCATTCTTCTGGAGTTGCGAAAGGAAGCGAGTAGGCTCGGAAGAAATCCTCAGTGGCATTAGCTCTCTCAAAGCCTTGTAGTAGCTTCATCAAGCCGACAATAGCCACCCCAGAGTTCATAAGTGTAGCTTCAAAGGTACCGTTTGCCACAGCTCGGTCCGCCCATCCAAACCAAGCGGATTCTTTGCTGTTTTCGGCCCAGCAGGTCTCTTCTTCCGGCAAACCCATTGACAACATCGTATTCATCACTACGATCCGGCGGATGCGGGAAGCCTGTCTAAGAGCCAAGGCGCCCCCAATCTGCCCGCCCCAGTCATGAACAACGAGAGTGATATCGTGCAGATCCAATTCTTTGACGAGAATTTCCAGGTTGTCGGTGTGTTGTCGCGCTGTATATTCGAGATGTTGAGGAGTTTCACTTTTCCCGAACCCCATATAATCCGGAACAATCACGCGGTTGTTTTGCGACAAAATTGGGATAACTTCTCGATACAAATAGCCCCAAGTCGGTTCACCATGAAGACACAAGACAGGCGAGCCCTGACCCTCGTCAACATAGTGCATTCGAAATCCTGGTCCCGTGGAGAAATGAGGCTTAAAGGGGAAAGTTCCACCAAGTGTGTCATTCTCTTCAATCATCTTGAACAATTCAGTTGTAGAGAATATTGCAGATTTGAACTTTGGCTCGAATGATATAGCCTGTTGCTTGAAGTATTCTTAGTGAATCGCCAATTTTTTGTAATTTCTGTGTCTGTTGCTCGAGATTGTCGACCTCATTTATAGAATATTCACGCCATATTTGTCTATTCTTTCCTGTCACTACGGAGTACTTCGCACCTGTTGAATATTAGTGGACCATGGTGGCCTAAATGGGAAATTTTTCTCGAACCAAAGCTTCTCGATTTGATCAATTGCGTGCCGGATTTCCTGGCTACGGCGGAAGTTTCCGTCCAAGCCTAGGTAGTTTTGGTGAGGATTAGTTGGTGAAGTGTTTAGATAATTCTCCTTTGATGGGTGCCTGTGCCGAAACTACTATACTAAAAAGAGAAGTTTTCTGCGATGGATCGTCTGAGCTCTGAGCAACATGTCCAGTCCAGAGACTGCTTTTCTTACGCTTTGAGTGATCTTTCACCGCTGATTCAGGCGGATTTAGTAGCTGGACATCAGTATTTGCGCTCTAAGTCCTCCACCTTATTGCGGCTTCATCCTGCCGACGTCATCTCTGATCGGATGCACGCTAACATAGATGGGCACCCTTGACCGCGGGTTTACCGCTTCGGTTTATGAGAACTAGGAGCAACTGACAACTTTCAAGGCAATTCCGTAGATTTCGTGTAAAATGCAACGTCTGAAGCGATATAGTTGCTTTGATAAAGAGATGGGACAAGTTGTCATACGACTGGTAGTGGTCTCTGGTGTGTCTATATGAGAAGCTGAATCAACGATTCCTTTTACTGCAAAATAGGGCGGTTCAAGATCCCATTAAATCATTATATCCACTACATTGTATTCTGAAGTGGCCTTTAAATGTGCTCATTGGTCTGTTCGCTTATTTTAGTGACAGTTAAGACTTGGCTACAACTGATTCCCAAGAAATAAAATAACGTTCTCTATTGACGTAACTCATATAGCTCATTCAAACTCCTCCTCATCAGAACTTATAGAAGAAGGGAACCAACCAAAATCAGACACGTCGATATGGTGTTCTCCCATTTCATCTGTGGAAACATGGACACCTTCTCTTCTTAACATTTGAGCTTGAACATTCGCCCAATTCCCGCCACTACATTCGAGTGTTAGCTTCTCTTTCTGTCCGGATCAATTTCTAATATGCAGTGATATTTGAGTGTGTATCCACGTTACCGATGTGAAATCATGCCCCTAGAATTTATCACTCTTTGCCACGGAACATTTCCCAGATTGTATAATGAAGCTCCTTGCCCATTGCTGGAAGGGTCAACTGCCGGAGAGAGATTCCACAAACATGTGCCTACTTGACGAGCTCGCTGCGCTGCTCGGTAATTGCTTGCGTCAGTATTTTCACACAATTACATATCAAGACATTCTAACAGAGCACGTACGTGTTTCTAGTAGCTCCGCAATATGTTTATATGTTGTAACTCGCCCGTATGGTATCTTCATAATAGTCTCATAAACAGCATTCACCCACCACTCTGTTTCGTTTGAGTGAGGCATGGTTGTTGTTGTAAAAGAAATATAACGTGAAGAATAAAATTGTAGTTTAGGTGTGTTGACATTCGCTCCAGATTCAGGCCTAATTCCCGCGGGACTCCGGATGTGTTTATACAGCATATTTATAGAAGGCGACTTATGTCAGTCCAGCTAAATCTTGGACGAGCTTAGCCCTTGGTCAAACATTTAACCTGAATCAGGAAGTTATCTGCGAGATATTGGTCGCATTTATCTGGCGGAGAGTCAGTGGAGCCATGGACTGGCTTGGCTTGTACGTCACCGAGAAGGTTCTGTAGCACGGCAACACTCATAAATACTGGTAATACAAGCATACAATTTTAAAGCTTCTTCCTCTTGTTTTATTTTCTTCCCTTGATATCCGGAATTCGCCAGCTGGCGTTACGTACAAGATTTAACTCAGCAAACAGATCAGAGTCATGGCGAAGTAGGGGGCCACGTATCAACGATATTTCCTAAGTAACAGTTCCGCCGCCCCTTGGAATTTCGACTTCATCATGGTTTCACGTATAGCCAACGCGATGTCCTCATTTCCTTCCGAAGGTCGAACATCGTGCACACAATGAGTCAATCCCATGGCCGCAAGTGTGCTGAGCACAGAAGTCCGACTTTGCGGCAAATGAGATGTCAACCAATTCAAAATGCGCAGTTGCGCTGAGAACCGGATGTCCCCGGGTAGAAGAATGTTTTGAAGAAACTCATTTCCAGTATTGGTTGCCCGTGAAGTAGAACACGTCAAGTGTTGGCCAAAACATGAGCAAACGGTAGCAGCAGCCGTAGTTGTGGCCGCAGAGCTATGACTGCGGCAGCTTTCGTCATCACCGGAAGTAAAAGTAGGAGACTCGCAGATCCGAGCGGAGTTCAAGTTCCAAGATAAATGTCTTTCTACATATGGATCACCATCAGGAAAAATTTGACAGAGTCTTAGCGGCCCTGGGTTATCATAGTAGCAACGGCACTGTGTGTAAAACGGTGAGTTATAAAAGTCGATAGAATCCGCAGATTCAGAAGCGCCTTTGAGATTTTTCTGAAGTCGATCGACCCATATGAGGGCCGTTATGAATAGGGCTGCCTCCGTCATCAGACTGAACGTGGCTGTGTTCGGTTCGGGCTCGCCGTTATCAACTACTTTCGCAAAAGGAATGTTCACGCCTGTCTGGTTGTCCATATTCAGGCCGTAGGCGTCAGGACCTTGCATGCCAAAAATGCCAGGGCGGTAATAGTCGTCTTTTGCTCGAAATAAAGCCCATTGTAGAATTTGAGACGTAATCGGGCCATTCGTCGTCGACCATTCTCGTTGCCAGTTCTGAAGACAAGAAAAAACTTGTTCCAAGCGACATTGCAGATCGTGAACAGTAGTCAGAGTTTCCTTCTGCGGGATATTAAGCCCATTATACACCCACTGCGATCGCTTGTCGAGTATGTCGTCGGTACCCCGGATGATTCCAGGAATATCAGAAACGATGTCGATGAGCTTGCTTGCGTTGGTTTTCATTTCTGGGTGGAGCAGCCATGGAATAGTCTTCCATTCATCTCTTTCTAAGAATGTCGCTTGACGTCGGACGAGAGCATTTGCAACCTATTGAGAGTTTCAGCCACATATGCCCACTGAGCAGAGGAGTTCATGCTGGTCAATGAGAAAAGTGAGGACATAAATACCATTGTGAAGCGACAGGACTCATAAATTGACAAAAGAGAAGCATCGGCAAAGTGACAAGGGCCAAAATGCTGAAGGATGCACGCTAATCCCGAGTGATGCGTAAATCGATGGTCATTTTCCACCGCAATCTGCCTGAGAGTCAATAAGAAGTCTTCGAACTGCGCGGTATCTCTTACGGAGTAAGACCCCATAATTGCAATTGGCTTGATAAGTCGTGCCAAATCTGATTTTGTCGACGTGTCTAGCTTATGTTGGAGCTTTCGAAGAAGGGAACCATAGATTCGAGAGGCAGAACGCTGTAAAGTGCTAATCTTGTGATCACGACCGAAGATGCCGTAGGTTAGAGCTCGTAGGCTATCATAGCCAAGAGTATCATGCTCCTGGGCAAGATGTTGTCGCATTGGAGAATCTTGCAATAGCATGCTGTGGATATTGATCCAGCCGTACGAGTCGAAGAAGTAGGAAAAGGTGACATGATCAAGAAATGGTTCTAGGCCCAGCCAAGATAGGAAAATCACTTCAGGTCGAACAAGAGCGCTCTCAGCCTCTTTCAACGGTGCGCTTTCGGCCAGGCCTTCGTCACGCAGTGGATGATCAGCTGGCTCAGGTAAAGTGGATGTGGATGTGCAATCTTCGTTGGCCGTCTTGTTGTGAGGTGATTCACTCTCACCACGGTTTTCTTGACCTAAACGGCATGGGTAAGAAGTCGCGTAATTAAGTTTAATAAACTTCGAAGAGGTCGACCCTTCCTCGCTCTGGTGAACACCGTAGTTTTGTTGTCGAAAAACTTTTTCGTATCCCTGGCATTTGTAGCCTGCCCGCTTGCACCGCGCACAGATAGGTTTGGCCTGATCACATCGAATCCGTCGCTGGCGGCACGTATGACAGCCAAGGCTTGTCGGTTCTCTCCCCATTTTCACTTGAGGTTCATTAGGATAATCTCCGAGCGAGGTATAGGTTGAAAAGATGGTTCTTTGAAGGACCCTATGGTTTCATTAGGCATCAAATACGGAGTGGAGATCTGCCGTCGCTGTGATCTCCTCAAAGGTCATGTCACTTGTGGCGTTTCCGGGGTTGGCGTTGAAACTATCCTATTACAAATCATCACGGACCTAAGAGATATCCGCTAATGCTTTCCGAAATAACATTAAATAACTTATTAATTGGCTGTGTAACTAGTTCCTGTTATAGGAAGGGGAGAGGAAAGGTAGATTTGTCTATGAAGTGCAGTAGAGTTTGGGTAGCTCATTGCGTTCACGGGGTTGCCCCACGAGGTGACGCCGATGGGCAGATGAACGATAGCAGGGCATTCGTGAATAAAACAATCATATCTCTCATGCGTCTCGGCATTTCACTCAAAGTGGGTGAAATCTCCCACCAAGGTTTAACAGGTTGATTCACGGTTCGACTGATAAGAGCGAGAGTCTTGTTGTGATGATCATAAGCCTTCGTGGAAAACTTCCCTTCACGGTTAGTGTGATGTACGCTAGCCAGAGAGCTAAAAAAGCAACTTGCGCTATAATACTTATCAGTCTACCGTAGCCCCATTTGTTTCTGTCAATAGAATGGCTTCAGGTCTCTCGGGTTGTAGTAGATGGTCTAGGTTGTTGCGGAATGGATTTATTCGAGGATGGGTTTTGAAATGGAATCAAAAGCTCGTGCACGGCTTTGGACTGGATCGACTGTGATGGCATGTTGCCCTTTCATCTTAATTATAAATATAACCTCTATTCCGTTATTACTTGGTTGTGGCTTTAAATCCTCACCCTTCTAGCTACTTTATGAATTGTTGTACAGCAGTGTCAAGTCTCAGATGAAGATGTCGAACGTGTTAGAAACGACCGATCCGCAGGTTCAATCAGAGGATGGAACTTTAATATGGGCGGCATCAGCCGGTTGCTCGGCAGACCAGGCACCAGTCATTATTTTTGTGCCGGGCTTTTCTAGTTCTAGTTTGACATTTCGGAAGCAATTCCAGGACGAAACCCTCCTTAAGAAGTATTGTCTGGTTAGTGGCTAAAGAAATTCTCGAGGATCTTCATTTCGTTCCTGCTTGTAACTGAACTTGTGATAGGTTACCTACGAGCCCCGCGGGCAATGCAGATCGCAGCAGCCCCTAAGTGAGAGCGCATATTCGTCAGAGAAAAATGCCCAGGATTTTAAAGCGGTTTGCGATAGATATGGAGTGAAGACAGCAGTTTTGGTGGGATGGTAAGTTCAGCCCGGCTATCATGGATTTGGTGTGAAATTGATGAAACTATGCGCTTACTACTAGTCAAGGAGCTATGGAGGCTTAATTGCAACGGATGTCTTTTCTCACTTGGGGCCGGGCTGGATCAGAGGGATAGTATATCTGTCGGGAGTTCCTTGGAGATCTATGGTAATGTTCAACGATTGTGCCCGACCTCATTTCCCAATCAAAGCTAATATCTGAAATGTGGTCTTCAGCTCCCTGAAGTTCTTCATTCCGATGGGGTAAATGCTCTTCAACCGCTCATTGAAGGCGATGCAGAGGAAGTAGCGAAAAGTCTTTCATCTGTACTCGATACATGCTTTCACTCATCCAGCATCAGTTCAATGAGCTACAGCGAACATTCAGCATTGGCAGGAGTAATCGCGCAACAAAATCCTACCGCAAGACGTCTTCTCATGAATGCAAGACATCAAGATCACACAAAGTTGCTCCAAGAAGCAAAGCACTTACTAACTATGCTTGTGATTGGTGAGTATGACCGGCAAATATACTGGGAAAAGCTGGACAGCTTCCTAAAGGGACATTTCCCTCTATACCGTTTGAGCCTCATTGAAGGCGTTGGACATTCAGCGTTTTGGGAAAAGCCCGAAGAAGTAAACCCATTGATGGAGACATTTGTCGATGAGTGTAGATAGTAATGAAAGTATCAGGTGCTGATTTTACCAATTCCAGGCTATTCACAAGAGAGCAATAAATGCTATATTGAGTACTCCGCTTCACAGGCAAGATGCTCCAAATTGTCCAAGTAGACAAACCAGTCCGCAGCGCCTAGGCTCGTAGAGGGAATTTTTTGCGACTGAACTTTTGGTTTGCAAGAGACGCCCTGGTATTGTGACGCTCTATTTCACATCACACTTGTCCTATGTCCAGTTGACTGTGCTGTCTATTGACTGGATTTGTAATATGGACTGTATACCTTTGAACCTACCCTGACCACCTCTCCCTGTTAACGTTGGTCTTAGGGAGCTTCTATCCCAATGTAAGGGGATACACTAACAAGAGAACAAAGTGTACCACTCGCGCTTTGACATCGCCAAATCGATGAAAAGGGCAGGTTTCTGCGATATGGGACACCATTTACAAATTTACATTATATGATACGACAGGATATTCGAGCATATAAATATGACTACGCCGAAGCCAGCTCATAATCATCAGTTGACTTTGGCAACATAACGAAACGCACGGTTTTCGCACTACACCACCGAGAAGAATGAGCAGTTTGCTTGATGTCAAAGTGAATATGAAAGGGCCTCTACGTCCATCTTTGAGAAGACTTGTGCCAGAACACCCAGCGGCGTTAGCTGCATTGGATATCGCGCTCTCGTCCCTTCCACAGTCGATTATAAACCACAGCTTCCACGTTTTTCTGTATGCGAAAGCAATGAATGCCTCATCGAACGAAGAATCATTACCAACCAGCCCTGTGAAAGCAATTCGAATCGCGGAGCACATCCTATTTGTCGCCTGCATATTGCACGATATTGGAATAACTGGAAAATACGATTCGATTGCGAGGCGCTTTGAAGTTACCAGCGCAGACGAAGCCGCGAATGTACTACGATCTAACGGTGTGGATGAGGATTCGGTACGTGAAGCCTGGTTGGCCATGTCATTGCACTCAAGCCCTGGAATTGCTGAATATCTTCCAGGAACTGTGGGAGCAATGAGTAAAGCAATAATGGCAGAATTTGGGGCAATGGATGTTCCAGCGAATGAACTGAGCGAAGAAAAACAAGAATTGCTCCTACATGGGCAAGATTTAGAAAGGCTCGACATATAAACGGAGTTGGGTGATGCGATTGTTCGACAATGCCGCAAAACACGCACAAAGGCTCCTTCTGCGTCGTGGCCAGGTGTAATGTTGAGGGCGTTCGAACAGGACCCGGAGCACGATGGGGCAAACGAGGCGTTTTGGGATTGTTCTTGAGAGCAATTAACGGAGCTATTGGATGCGCAATATATGTACTCAATCCTCTATATTATCAAGTAGTATGGATAACCTTAGCTAGATGCTCGTATATCTTTTGCGCAGCTCTTGTTGGTGTTATGTTTGTAATATCTAGTTCCAACTCATATGGCCCTCCAAAAGTATAAATATCCTCTTCTTGTCGAATTCTTTTTAATGCCTCCGGATCCGTCAGCTTAGTATTAAAGCCAGCGCCGCGCCCTTCACCCAATACTCTTGTCACATTTTCCTCCGGCTGGCAGCGTAGTATGATGGAGATGAATGGGACGCCTCTTTTATTGGCTGCATCTCTGTAATCTTCGGCACCCGTACTACCGATCAAGCTTGAAGATCGAGAATCGGTGAAAATCCATGTGAATTGTTGTGTCGCCTCAGATGTGGCAATAGTATTGAGGATGTGGCGTCGAAAGCTGGTCCGTATGTCGTGATAGTGTGGTGAGCAGCGATCGACTAATGGGGCAACAGGATCGATAAATAAATGATTGTGGTAAATCTTTGAGCTAGGTATAAGCTTCTCCAGTTCCTTAGCGATGGTCAACTTGCCAACCCCTGGATATCCGTTGATATAAATGTATTGTGGCATGGTGATAGAACGAAACGACTATTTCTAATTCTGGTAAAATGGTTAGTGACCATAGCATATAAGTTTGATTGCTAGGAATGTCCGAGGTTAGTGGGCAGTGTCTGTTAAACATGCAGTCTGTTTCTTTTTATCCTGAAGAATGTGGTTACAGTAGTAATATGCCACTGATAGTTTTGTCGATGACTCAGAGGCAAAGAAAACGGCGTATCACAGGCTTTTTCTCAATGCTGATAAAGTTTAGAATAAACTCTTCCGTGAGGAAAACTATAAAACCATCTCTATCGCCGTTTTGATACTGTGAACATAGCACTTTTCACCTAAAATGATATGCCCGTGATCGCTTGCCCCAACACCTGGCGTAGAAAATCGAACCGATGAAAAATATACTTCGGTTACATACTAGATGCACACTTCTAACTGTTTGCAAACGAACTCTTCGAGCGCAGCCATGCTCCGTATTTCCACAGGGCAAACATTCCGGTAATTCCCAAGCATGACAGACCAGCCAGCAGAGATACTCCGCCTCCAACCCCCAAATTCTCGAACATTGGTCTTGCAAAGAGTATGCAGGCGACAGCAAATACAGATCGGCAGAGATCATTTGCTGCGAATAGAGAAGCGGCGTATTTCGGGTATGACATTGGGAGATAGACGAACACGCTTTGGAAGATTAAGAAGTTGGATGTCACAAGAATCACAACTCCAATGAGACTGACAATCCAGTGAATGTCGCTCCGCACTGTCCATCCAAACATGAAATATCCAGCCGACAGAGTGATAACAGCGAAAAGAGCAGGAACTAGTCGGTGCTCTGGTGCGCGTGGGCCGTTTTTCCGTATCTCGGGAAGTAGATAGCAAAATTGGTATATGTAAAAAATACTTATTCCTATAAGGCAGGCAATGCCAATTGTGAGAAAGCAAAGCCCAGTTTCGCCAATGTTGAACCCATATATCTGAGGATATACCAATGGGAATGCTTCAAAAAAGGAATAGTAAATGCCGTAGGTTAAGGAGGTCTAATACGTGAATTAGTCCCCATTGCAAACACAACACAGCGTATGAAACGTTAGACTCAAACGTTGACTCACATATATGTTAGTAAAAAGAACGGCTGGATCTTTGATCATAATCTCCATCGGCTTTATGAGAGCATCCCAAACGACGTCTCTAGTTGTCAGCTGTGATTGCGCAATCTCACTAGCCGCAAGTATGTCTTTTCGACCCGTGATCTTCCTCAACCTGGCGGCACGACGGTGAAGAATGTTGTCAGCAGGCGTCTCCGGCAATGCAAAGCTCAACAACAAAAACAACGGCGCTGTCAGCCACACTATCTCCCAAAGTCCCCAGCGCCATCCTTTCGCTTGAACAGCAAAGCCAGCTACCACTGGTCCAATCGCGGGTCCCCAGAACCAGACCGCAGTCCAGCAAGAAAGGTATATGGGAATTTGTAAAGCAGGATACTATCAAGCGCTTGTCAGTCACTACACCTTGTTTCATAAACTTGCCACGTACAATATCTCCAACCGATGCTCCCCCATTTGCCAGACAGGGGCTTCCGAAAAACCCAGTGAGGAAACGCAGAACTAGTAAACCTGCGAAGTTCCTTACTGTTGCAGTCGGAATCGAGAGAATGACGAATAAAAAGAACGTAGGTATATACACCCAGTTTCGGCCGACGGACGCGATCTCGCTGAGCGGCGCGAATACCAAAGGTCCTATCCCATAACCCGCCACGTACACAGCAAGTCCGAGTGCTGCCGGAGTGGCGCCAACATGGAATTCTCGCATTACATCTCCTTCTCCAGGAACGTACATGCTGGATGCTCCATACACTGCCATTGTGTACGCACACAGTTGAAAGAGAACGATCGCTTTCTTAAGCCCTGTCCAATTTTGAGGATTCTCAGGATCTTCGTCTGAATACCACTCAACCACAAAATTGACGTCTTTTTCTTTGCCTGAGTAATTACCTTCTGCCTTTTGTTCTGGTTTCAGCATGGTGTTTTGGAGATTTTCCGCTGGTGCTCTCTTCGCATATTCATCGGTCGGCGCCATCTCTTCATCTGTTTACAAGGGGTTTTGCGATCTGTTTCTCATCGATTGCGCATCATTTAAGTTTTGTCTTTTTGTGTCCACCAATGTATCGACAGGACTTGAGTGTTTGGAGATCGGTCTCAAAGTCCGCAACTATATAGGATCATTCACATCAGTCAGTTGCTCTCGACAATAATTCCTATCATCTGTACCATTGTATGTTCATCTGCTCCCGCTTTTTCTTCGCTGTAGAGCAAAATCTTATCGTTTGTGAGACGCCGAATAATCTGGCCCATCACCGAATCTCTGAAGAGCTCCATAACGCCAAAGTTATCGTATAATGAAAAGCCAAAGTCAGATTATCGACAGTGTTAGTTTGATCATGGAATTCCTTAAGCAGTTCTGTAAGAGTTTGATCTGCTGGAGAAAATTCCAACCTTTTAATGTCAAAGAGAGCAGACACTTTCGTCCTAAACTCAGCGTGACGGATGTCAGTACCCACGGGTGATTTGCGCTCTCGCAGAGAACTGCTCGATTCAGGCGGCTTTGAAGGATCCATTGGCAGAAAATTACTAATTCAAAGTCAGACTTGTGACAAATGAGCTTGGGAATTCACTACAAAGCTAAGAAAATAAAGCACACGTTGTGAAAACTGTTGGTCCTATCACCGCTCAATTACTCTCATGGCCAGGCAGAGGACCAATTGGTCAGCCTAAATGCCCGTCGCAGAAATATTCCCCATTGAGCACTCCATCTGCCGAAGGCTATAATTAATGCCGGGCGAAGGTCTTGTCAAGGTCCACTTAGGTGAATGTAAAGCCATCCTTAAATTCCGGCCCACCGCTATGCGGATAGTTCCGAGGCCAGTTCGTTTCCAGCATCTTCAAATGAGTGAGCACATTACATATAGCCATATTCTACATACAATAATAATCGCAATATTAAAGTCATAGGAATTTCACAAAGGGATTAATACGAGTATCCACCTTCATCTGGCAGTAATAGACAAAAAGAAGATGGGGCTGGCTAGTTAAGGAATTCTGCTATCATAGCTTTCGTTCGTAAACTAATGCATGCTTGCTCAAGAAGAGGGTTGAGTACATGTAACATGTCCCTTTCAGAGGTATTTCTAGAACTCGCTCAGCATTGGCGATCACAGGTAATCCTTTGGCTTCGCTTGCAATTCCGCCTCTTCCGCCCGAGTTCTTATTCTTTGATCATGCTAACTGCGATAAACCAAGTGCGGCCGATAAATTCGCTGTTTGATCGGCAGCATTTTCGCCTACTAGGTTCTTATTCCATATCGCTTGAACGGCACCCGATTGTTTATCTTCGAGTGAAGCGACAGAGGCAAATGCCTTTGTTGGTTCATCCAGCGTTACGGCGTAGTCGCCGTTGTTGGGGCTTGGGGTCTCGAACTTCCAATTACATTACACGGCAGTGTCTTACTTTCTGCCGAGAAGCTTGGGAGGCTGTAAGATGAACGCCAGTCATAAAGTAAACTGCACGCTGATGGTAGTCCTGGTACCATCTCGGCAAAACGCGATTAGCGGAGATGCCTCACGGGAAATGAGGCCAGCGCTATTGGTAAATCGCAAAGTACATAAGCCAGACTTCGCCGCCAATAATAAATGCAGTACTTGCCTCCATTCGGGAGCACAGCATTCTCAAGTAATGCTATCTAGATAGGGCCCGCTGAACTGCTTACATAGCTGTAAGGCGGGGAAATATGCGAGGACCGCCATACAACCACTACCATGATGATCACTATAACTCAGCCATTATCCAGCCTCGTTTAAGTCTAAATGCGGAAAATTAAGCCCGGGAGACATGCCGAGGAAATCACTAACTACCTATGATTCGGCACCCCTCCGGGGTATACGCATCTGGTATGAGCTGTATTGTCACTGCTCCCAAGGCTGTGCAATGCAGTTCTCTCCATTGTTTCGGTAGCGAGCAACACAACATTGAAGGCAGCAGTCAAGATGTTGAAAGAACCGAATCTAACAAGTCATTTTTATTTTCATCCATGAGACGAAGGTATATTTTCAGCCATCCGCAATTTGATCCTCGGCAGGCGTCAAGTTTGGCACTCTTGTTTCCCACAGAATACAACTGGCTGACCGCTAGAACTCAACGGCTGAGGTTGCACGCAATTGCGTCCTCAAGGCAGCTTGTTGCCTTTTTGAGGAGCGAATGAAGGTGTTTAACGTGTATAATACCCCATTGATTCAACCACCCCATCGCCGATTCACCTTCAATTTTGATTGGCATCGCATTGCGCCGCGCATATAAGCACCTGCGCAACAACGTATTCGCAGATGCGCAGAAGCGCAGCAGCAATTATGGGAATGGGTCCAGAGTGTGCGCATATGCGCGAAAGGGCCGCGGATGATTAAAACGATGCCTTTTTTTCGCCTTCGGGTCTAATCGTTTCACTCTGTCTCCCAAAGCCATCACGAGGTGATACCGAATTTCCCTTCTTTTCACCAAATCCCACAATCATCTTGTCCAGAGAGCACAATGGATGATCAGCATCCAAGCTCTCAGACGCCTGATGGTATTCAAGGCCAGCCTGGTGATATTCAAGGCCAACCTGATGATATTCAAGGCCAACCTGATGATATTCAAGGCCAGTCTGACTATTTTCAAGGCCAACCTGTTTATGTTCAATGCCAGCCTCGCGACGACGCACCAGCCCTCGACCGCTGGTTAGCTCAGCAGCCAGGAGAAGACGCCGTACTCACAGTTAACTTGAGAGAGACGCAAGGAATCTTCACCGAAGAAACTCTGTTAGGATGGCAGGCCAGGAATGGCGATATATCTGTTGATTCCATTCCTCATGTTGCTGGTTGTCAAGTTACCGATAAGAATTCGCCTTTGGCGAACCGCATCCCACCATACCATCATCAGAACAACCAAGGACACTGCGGCCAGCCATTTAGTAATGCACACGACACCATCCAAACAGAGAATTTTTCAGCACACCAGCATCAAGATCATCTGATACGTGTGCTACTTCCATCCCCTGGACAAGAAACGTGGGGACAGCGGTTTGATCAGGCTTCCGTGTTCTTGGGCCTTCCGGGGACAGCTGATTACTCCGGAACTTCCTATGGAGCCATTCAACTAAACAATGAGGTCTACCCATTGTCAGATACTCCAGATGCAACATTTCCCCAAGGGATCACATATGATAGGATACGTACCTTACAACAGCTTTTTGGCGAGGTGCAAGGGCTATGCACCTTTGTCAATGCTTCTAGGAGCTTACAACCTTTCGCACCTGGGCATTTGGAATTCAATCCATACCCATATCCCTTTCCTAGTTGCTCTGTGGATGGCACCTCTGTTACGCATACAGCCGGGAATTTCGGTCTTCTGGGCACGAACCAGCCAAGAAACTGCACACCAACTCACTATCCCGGTCCGATTCCTTCTCATTCTTCTACAAATCTTTCGCCTTTCGAACTATGGAGATATGGTTCCACGACAATCCCAAGTTACTCATCCGATACTCATTCTAGAGCAGTGGATGAAGTGTTTTCGGAGATGACCCTTATCACCGCCCCCATCACTGATATAGATCTCCCTCGCAATAATTCTAGGCCCTATAATCTCGATCCTGTGCACGTTTCGCATTCAAATCCGGTGAGTGAGCCTGCAGATTTCCTCAGGCTTTGGTGTATTCACCGACTTCAAAATCAGGCAAATATCGGCAAACCTACTTCAGATAGTCCAGAAGCACAAAATCACGGTACTGAGGGTCCCGCTAAACAAGCAACGAGGAGAGCCACACCTAGGCAATATGTCGAGACGGGGAGAGTAGATAAAAACCGACGCGGGGCCAAGATCAGCGAAGATGAGCATAACTTGTATGCTTACAGCTGCCCATTTTATCTGAAAAATCCATCAGATTACGGGAAGGGTAAGTGGGGAATCTGCGCAAAGAGCTGTTGGACGAAATACCAAAGAATGAGGTTAATATATCATCATCCGCCAGCGTCGGCGAGCATTATGCCAAATACTAATGCTCGCAGAGAACATATACTTCGCAAACATATACGCCCGGTCATTCTATGTGAGAAATGCTTTGAAGAGTTCGAAGATGGTGACAGCTTACGGGAGCACTCTGAGTCGCAGTGTGAAAGAAAAGCGCATTCTCCATATCTGAGTACAGAACAGCAGAGCCAATTGCAAACACGGATCAAGGGGGGTATGAAAGAATCCGAGAAAATGGAACAGATGTATCAGATTTTCTCCATTACTGGAGCTTTTGCTAGCCCAGGCAAGTGCTTCTATTTCACTAAAGCTAGCTAACTGCTAACTCATATGGCTTGCAGAAAGAAGCAGACAAATCAGATTTGAAATGTCGCTACGTTCAGCCATTGCAGCTTCTTTGATACCACCTGGAGATATTGATCGTATTACGAATGACGCTCTTCAAGCGATACAGAGAGCTAGGTCTACAGCTGGTCGAATTGAGCATGAGCATAAACCCCAAGGATGCAATGGGTTCAAGGATGCGCTAGCAGTTTCAAGCGGCACAACTGAGCACGCACCTGCTGACATCACGCATGATGGCGATAACCAGTTCGTACATCTGGGAAACTGACAAGTACACTACTGGATTTTGGTGGAATGCATACAGACAAGCGTATGAGAGCGATACGAATAGTGATGATGATGGTCAGATGTAAATTGAACACAGCCTACACTCACAGTCCATGTTATAGACATTCCTGGTATATTCGGTGGATTTTCTTTTTAATGGTATAGACTTGGGCTCAACATTTCTTTCTACGTACATATCTTTACCGAAGATGTCTTGATATAGGGCCCACAGGGCTTGCAAATACTGAGAATCAATAGGTGCCAAGTCAAACAGTCAAAGTGTGACAGTTTTAATAATTGAACGAGCATTGAACGTTTGTTGAAGAAAAAAGCTTGGAATATTCGTTACAAATCATGACCCCAATTGAGTTCAGGGTAAGCCTTGGAGTCAGTCGCAAGATGGAAGGGGCCGCACTGCTCTATTAATATCGATAGCTCCCTAAAAGGGCAAGGAGAACCTATTGCAAAGCAGATGTACTTCGTTTGGACGACTGGAATATGCGGTGGTTTACGGATTACTCGCACTCGAAGTTTTTCTCATGTTCCGTTAAGTCTCACCTGCCGTAGGTGACTGAGTTTTGCGAGTATCCTTCGAAGGGACGCGGTCGTTACACTTTCAAGATGACCTAGAGCTTGGACTATTTATTGCTAGTCCGAATCTGTGATGCATTGCAATAACATAGTGCATCTGCAATGTATTTGGCCGGTTGAATGCAATGCTCCATGTGGCATCTTGTCCCAATTGTGGATGAAGTGAGCTAAAGGTACGTACCCAAGTGGTCAGGTACGTACCTCTTCTAGCTCCCGCTTTAGGACCCCGCCACTGAGTACCCACTTGCCAAATACGGTAGGCAGCTCTGAATGGAAATTTCGAGAAAGCTCCGGCACTGTCCAGCCAATTCTACACGTTACGAGCAGTATCGTGATGAAGTCTCGATGATCTCACCACAGTTTCCAGAATACTCCAAGAGTCCGTTTCCAGTATGCCGACGAAGATTCAAGAATCATCTCCGTTTGCACTCCTCCAACTATAAAGAAGTCGTTCTATTCCTCCATCGTCTGTCCTCTTCTGTCACAACACAAGACACAAACAAAGCAACACACACAACAAACACTCTTACAACGCGCTCACACAACCAAGTCACAAAAGACTACATCATTATATAAACCAACAATCAACCATCAACAAACAAACAATCACCAAGTTTCTCATCTAATCATCCAAAATGGCCTTTCTTCAGCGCAACTTTTACACTCCCGAGACCTCTTTCACTCCTCTCTTCCGCCTTCTTGAGGACTTCGACAACTACTCCCGCCAAGGCAACGACAACCAGCGTACCAGCCGCCGCACTATCGCTCATTGGCAGCCCAAGTTTGACGTCCGCGAGACGGGCGAAGCTTACGAGCTCCATGGCGAGCTCCCTGGAATGAAGAAGCAGGATGTGCACATCGAGTTCACCGACCCTCAATCGATTGTCATCCGCGGCAAAGTCGAGCGCACCTACACGGCTGGCACCCCTCCTGCTGGCGCTCTCGAAGACTCTTCCAAGAGCGGCGCCATCACTGAGTCTGGCGAGCACGAGCGCCCCAAGTCTCCTCACCAGGCTACTGTAGAGGACGAAAATGAGGCTGGAAACACCACCGCCCCCGCCGAAGGAGAGGTGGTCAAGGCCGACTCCTCCAAGAAGCAACCTACCGACTCCGCCAAATATTGGCTCACCGAGCGAAGCATCGGCGAGTTTTCTCGCACTTTCAACTTCCCCGCTCGTGTCAACCAGGATGGTGTGACGGCCAGCTTTACGGACGGCATCCTCAACGTGGTCGTTCCCAAGGCGGCCAAACACGAGCCTCGCCGAATCAACGTGCTCTAAAGCACTACCAAAACATTTTTTTTCTCTAATACCATTTTCTACTTTCCTTTGTTATCGACGCGCATATCATTAAACAATCATTTTGGAGATGACAAAATTGCATGGAAGGGGCGTTTTGAATTTGAGTTATATGGTGATCTCTCCTTAAGGGTGTGGAAACAGCAAGTGATGGAGTACGAGTTGTAAAAGCGTTAAAACTTCATACCTTCATTTTAGTTTTGCAATCTAAACATAGTCAACTAATACAATGCATTTGATCATATACGAAGTTCTCGACTCTTAGTGATGCAACCATTAGGATAGTGCATGTCTAGGTGTGACAAAAGGCGATTCGGATCAAAACTACTCATCAACGATGCTAATCGCCGCTTTTCCAACTTCTTTATCTCGATAAAAGATCCGAAATGCCAAGTGGCCAGCTTCATCATCCAATCGGATGTTAAGAGTCAGCCAAAGCGAATAATATGTGGTACCATGCTTTTCAACCTGTTTCAGGTCATCTTTATTCAGTCCATGTAACGTAGCGACGATTTTGCCGACCTTTTCAATTCCTATGCGCAAGAATGATTAGTGGTGTGCATAGTATGTAAAGGGCACGTTCAAATAAGAAGCTCATCGTACGTTCATCCTCTATGGTTTTGGGAGCGTGATCCAAGTTACACGAATATAAAGTATATCTGCGCGTTGTTGGTATTTCTTTAAAGTGTGCTTCAAACTCTGAGTTGATTTCAGTTTCGTGATCAATAAGTTCTCCCTGTTACCGTATAAGTAAAATATCAATTGAGAAGGTGAATTAGAAAAGACTAGAAGGGAAGACACGAAGTGCTAAAGCCTTCAATATTACTTACTTTGCCGACTTTCCATTCCATGAATCCCGTTAAATATTCCTCGTTTTCAAACTGATCCGTCCATAGACGTCTCTTTTGTGTATCAAAATCTGCGTGGATGGATGGAATGTACCTGTGGCTTAAAGCGTGACCATAATGTCTTCGGCACTTCTTTTGCCTCACAATGGAACCTTCCAATCCGCGCAAGACCGCTCCACATACCACAGCTGACCACCTAGGCAATGAGTCAGTAAGCCTATTATGTCTTTGTCTTTGTGATTATGCCGCTTCGGTAGGCAGCATGTATGACATTGCTTCTTAGGTCCACTTACGCGCCAGTGATCGGCGTCGTGAGCCTTATTCCTCTATCTTGGCACCACTCCGTCAATTGTTCTTTCAAGTATGGTGATGATCCAAAGCCACCAACTAGAACAATGGTCTCAATGGGCCGTTCTTTTTTCAATTCGATCTGGTTCACCTGCTCTTCCACTAGGCGAATGATCATATTGATGACTGGGTCAAAGAGCATTTTATAATCTTCTTGGGTCAGAAGAACAGATGAAGACCGTCTCTCGTAGTACTTCTCCATTGAAGAGCTTACTTTGAGGCCCGGCATGTGGAGCATCAAACGATGTGCTCGTTTGCTTGGAGTCTTCTTGCTGAAATCTTTCTTTTTGAGCTCGAACTGGTCCATGAAGCTGCTGCCAGGACCGATTTCTTCTGGTCCAAGTGACGTAAAAGCATCACCAAAGCGGTCGGCCATTAGTTTGAATAAATTCCTATCCACAAACGTTCCACCGCATTTACCCGCTACATAGAAGTAGTTATGTAGGTTAGCTCCGTACACCACCGATATTGCTATACAGATAGGTCCCAAGGAATAAAACTCACCAATGCCGACAGCAATTTCTCTGAGTTTCAAAGTCGGTCGAGTCTCCTCCACTTCATAGGTAGTGATATCCTAGGCAATTCATTAAATTTGAACAACCAAATGATATGTCGCATATAAAGGTGAAAAATACCACCGTGCCTCCTCCGCAGTCACAAACCATTACGCCAGTATCCGGCTATTCAAATGTAAGCAAATACTTAGATATTTCAGGGACATCAACGGTAAGCATGTGTACGCACCTTGACAAAACCTTCTAGACGATGCAGGCTAGACTTCAATGCAAGTTGCGCTGCTGCCTCCGGTTCAGAAATAAGCATAATCTTATCCATGCGTCGTGTAGCGAATCCTGCGTCTCTTGCTGCCGATTTTGTGAGCAGCTTCGCTTTCTCGCTCCAAGATGCTGGAACTGTAAGCCAAAACTCGATTGGTAGATCTTCGATCTTGTGAGAGCCAAGATGTTCTTTAACGGCATCATCAAACATAGCCTTCATGCCTCTGAGGTACTCTGTGGCAACGTCCTTGGCTGATCGGCCTTTGGGAAGCTGCATGATGTCCATACCACTCGATAGATACAGATCAGGGTCATCATATTCAGATATCAAAGAGGATTTATCGAGAAGCAGCTTTGTCCAGGCGTACGTTTTCATACCAGGTTCTACCTGATAGCCCCATGCGTTGTTATCCAGCTCCGGATTTTCATCCATGAAAGCAACTCTTGTCGGTGCCTTCACAGAGTGCTCAGCGCTATGCGAAGATGAGCCGGGGTACTTGGTCCATGGAAATATGTCTTTGAAGTCGGTCGCATTGGAAAGTGCAAAGCTGAGGCCTGAGTATGTGGTCCCATAGTCAATTCCCACAATCAGCTTGGTTCTGTTAGAAAGGACGTCCATCTTTGTTCTTCTTGATAGTCGATAGGTATAGAACTTAAAATGCAGCGTAGGTTAGGTTTGGGAAGTTTTACTTATGGGCAGATAACACACGTACGAGACTTGGAGAAATTCTGGCCTGTTTTGGCAGATACGATGTATTGGCGCTACGTGAAACAATTAAGGGAGAGGCGTATTATTCACAGCCTCATTACGATACAGAATCATAAAGCATATCGAGTTGATCGTAGGCTTGCGCATGCATACGCGCCGGCCATATTTGCAGACCTGCAGCATGCCAACAAGCCGTGCCCAACACTCACTTGGCAGAGTGAATGACACAACCGCCACATAGTGATTTTAATTGGCTTGACGATAGTGTGAGTGGATGTTCAAACCGTTGGAACTTTTTTTAGACTGATTTTATCTCGGCATGATAATGCCTCTGTTGTTGGTTCTCGCTGTCATTAACATCCCAGTTGTTCTTAGTTTGGTTTCATTTTACTATTTTCAAACCTCTTTTATTTTTAGTTTTGTATTTGCTCTGTTTCCATCTTTCTCACAGCGTTTTGATATTGGAATTTAAGCCGCAGCACGCACATCTTACCTTAGAGCGTTTGTACTACTGGAGACAGTGTTCAAAATGCAATCGCCTGTATTTCTAACGGCATCTTCTCACGAAATGATGGAAGCAGAGCCACAGAGACGCTCTGAAAACGGTCCTACTGAAAAAGACAATTGGAACGAGGTACTCCCACATTATGTTTTCTTTTCCCTCTCCTCTCCCTTTTGCTAGTCGGCGGCTCATAACACTCCTTTTACCAAACAGAGAAGCTATGACATACCGGAACAACGACGACACTACGATAGATCTCAAGTTCAATATACATCAGCGGACCACTCGGATATGGATGAGACTGCCGATGGGAAATACAGGCAGCCTCGTCCAAACAAATCATCACATCATACTGGTACTGCCTCGAATACTTTGGATCATAAATCAGATAAAAGGAGCACTTTTACTGGAATAGTAAAAACGGCAACGCAGTTCCTATCATCCGGAGATTCTGGTCAGTCCTCGCAAAAGGATCAGATGCGCTCTACGCAAACATCTGCTTCAAGACGAGCTCCAAGATCAGCCCCGGCTCCTTCCGAACAAGTCAAGCGAGAATCACTCGAACTACAAGAAATAAGACGTCGTGCTCAGACTCTAGAGAACACTGTGCACAGATTGACCAAAGAGCTCAAGAAAGCACACGAAGAGGTGGCTGTTCTTAAAAAAGCCGTTGCCGAGAACGAGGCCATCATCAACCGGGCCCATGCAACTGCTATCTCCACACTAGCAGCCAATGTTTCAAGAGGAATCACAGACGACATGATTAGAGAAGAGCTCAACAAGTTCTTACAGACCGAATTTTTCTCTTGGTGTGCCGATTTGTGTACAGAGAAGATTCTTGATGAACAGGCAGCGCTGCATAAACTTCTCCAAGATGGTATCATTAACAACCGCGAGAGCTATTTGAAAAGCCCAGAATATCTCAAATTTTCTTTAAATACGCCTGACGGGAGCGGTCCCTTGGCGTTACTTCAAGCGGTCTTGATCCACAGACTGTGTTATTTGTATTTGTGCAATGCATACTTTTTGGCAGAAGAATTGCTCCCTACATCCAATGACCGCTCCCGCTTGTGTCAGCTTGAGCAAACCTTTGGTCAAAGTACGTATTTTGTGTGCCCTCATCGATAATGGCCTAGGACTGACACGCATGGTATACAGCACAACCAAATGCAGCAATCGATTGGAGGATTCAGACAGTTGAATGCCTTGAAAAGTCAGTGCCAATTGTGAATGACATTTTGCAAAGAGATGTTCAAATATTTGTGAAAGAATACGGATTTTTGCTTTCTGCTGAGAATTTTGATGAGGAGGGCAGCCAGGATCTGGTACAGATATTTGCCAACTTTGCTAAATTAGCACTCAAACTGTGGAAAACGCGGACCAACATCAAGTGGTATGACTTGAATAGCTTCAACGAACCACACTTTCAACCCGGCAATCCGTGGATAGAAGTCGAACATTCATTGATGTCACGGATGGGTCGGCAGTTAAATGGCCGTCCAATTGGGCTTTTTACTCATCCAGTGATAACGTCTCAATCGCCATCAAAGAGCGATAAAATGGAAGAGGTGGTATGGCTCAAAGCCCTTGCTTGGGTATCTGATAAAGATGAGCCAACGAACGGGGAGGAAGTTGGACAGGCTGATTCTTATAGAGTATAGTGTGTATACCGTTGCAATCTATATCATCGGAGATTGGCTTCTATGGCATCCATACTGCGTATAGAATACTATACACAGATATCCAAGATAGATAAATGAGAAGATATGTTCACTAAATGCGGCAAACACTTGTATCAACGGGTTATAATGAGAAGAAAGCAGCGTCATATGGGAAAAGAAGCAATCTATTCACCTCTATGCAGTATTTAAACTAATACATATCATAACTTCTCATTACTCTCCATCCTGGAAAGCCCTCGAAATTGCCAAGCTGACAATAGGGTAAGACATGATCTTATCATGCAGCCCCCATGTTGTGATGGCTTCTCGAAGGCTTCCCTTCTGTGTCTCTTGATTCACAACCCAACCTCCAGCCTGTAAATCCGATTTTGAGGCTAGCTTTTCCCTCTCAAGTTCTTCATAGCTTATCCCTTGAGGCAAGGTTGCGTTAACAGCGTGCCAGTATAACAGGTCACTGTGTTCCCAAGGAATGTCATAGTCATCCTCTGCGTGGATAATGGTAATGTCATACCGTGCCGAGTCATCGGAAGACATCTCACAGAATCGTATCAACTCTGCGAGCTTATTCTTAGTAGGCCACTTAGCAATAATAAAGCGATTAAAGAAGTCCAGAAGCCAGGGGAAACGAGCAATAGGATCAAGCAGTGGAATTGTACCCCCGATCCGGTACGTAGCCGTCAGGAGCTCAACATCTGCGAACGGTGCCACGAGGACCATCCCCGAGAAGAATATTGGCCGGTCAACTTGGGTGGCTAAATGATGAGCCAAAGAAACGCTAACAGCCGTGCCGAGCGACTGCGCGAAAAGTACTATGCGTGATGGCGGTATTCCAGCCACTTCTACCGCCCACTTGGCCAAAGTGAGAGCATCATTCAACAGACCTTGTTCTGATGGGGATCCAGAACTCATCCCAAAGCCACGATAATCGATAGCGACTGTGTGGATCTTATCTTGGTTGAGTGCAGACATGGCCCGGTAACTTTGAGGCCGCCAGCCAGACCCTAGTGTGCCTGCCGCTCCATGAAAATAGAGGACAAGTAGAGACTCCGGATCATCCCTCAACAACTTGAATCCTAGCCGAGAAGTGATGTCGAGCGCAATACCAGCAGGCTCTGCTATAAGCTCTTTCTCATACGCTTGATAGAGCCCAGGTGGGAGGATATGCCAGGCATGCAGCGTTTCTCCATCGCTAGTATCTAGAGTGAATGGCGTGACTTGATTGTGAAGGAAGCCCCATTGCTCGGGGACGGTGACATCTTGGCCCCAGGTCAAGGTGACTTTGTTTAGATATATGGCCTGGTTCTGACAGGCGGGAATAGTCAAAACACCAAGAAAGAGGAAATATCCCACAGTTGATGCGAGAACCGCATAAACGCCAGACCGCACCACTGTGCCGATTTCGTAGCTCATCGTCTTTTGCTTTTTCCCACGGGGAGCGAGTTTGAAGTCTTTTGGCGTTTCAGTGTATTTCTTGATCGTTGTGAGCATTCGGGGCCACGACCAGTGATTTCACTCGGGAGTGAGAGGCCACGGTCTTGGGCGAGAGTGAAATAAAGCGAGGCAGTTGGTTAACGCTGTGCGCAAGGCTGGCGCGTCTTGAGGCATAATCTTGATGGGATCAAATTAGGAACACCGAACAGCACTACTTAAGCGCCCGCTTGTTCCCCTGATTGTGGCGCGATGCAACCGCTGTTTAGCGGGCACAGAAACAGCTAAAGCTACGGAGCCTAGCCTGATTAAATGAGTGAGAACCAACATCAACTTTGTCGTACTACTTACACTTGAGTTATTGTCGTTCTGTAACTGGGCAAGTGACATTTTTATTTTCCATGTAGTATATTTCATGTTTTAGCTATAGTTAAAGCGGAGTATATCTAGATACTATTTATTCCACGGATTGCTCAGTAACGTTGGTAGCCGAATCAACAGCCTAAGGTTGTGCCTTGGAAAGATAAATGTTGGACCAACAGATAGATAATGGTCTCCTCTTCCCATGTGGGGGGAGACTACTGCAGAAGAATATTTTCGGGTGTCCAACACGTATCTAATTGATTGGTTCTCATGAGTCCTCTATAGCCACTGTTACCAGCCACCACCCAACACGTCGTTCCGTACCTCAGATGTAGTGGTGTGGTCTGTATGACAAGGCCACCGCATAGCTAACATCCAATAAGATGCTAAATACAAAGACCTTCCACACCATCAATACTCTTTGTTGTTGATACTGTATTGCCTAGAGGGCCTGTCGGTAGCCGATAGTTGGCAAGCTGAAGCATGGGTATCCGAAAATACTGAGGATGGCCACTCATCAAAATCTCTAAGATTTTACGACAAGGCTCTAAATCGAGAAGCTGTTGGTTTCAGAATATGTACTACAAAGTGAGGGCGATATTGAGTACAGGTCGTGCAGTTGTTATGGAGGGATACCAGAAGGATGTATATATGTATATGCATTCTTTATCGAAATGGGTAGCGAAGTAAAAAGTGTTTGTTCATTGTTATGCGATATATTCTCACTATTGTCTTTTATTTGTTCAAACTCTTCAGCGGCCTTCTGTTTTTATTCTCTTCTGCCCATCATGATAACCCCCCCTGCTATTATTTCGCTCGTTCTATTTATCTTCCTTCACGCGGCTGGCGCCGCTCCAACTACACATTTGTCAAACATTACAAGCTCTATCAATGCAACCCTTCAAGATCAAATCGTCTCCCAGTATACACTTGTGGCTGCTATAGATGGCAAAATATCCAGATGGGTCGGAGCACCCAACATCCGTGGCACTTGGGACATTGTGTGGACCTGCTTTGCGACGATTTTCGTCTGCACATACACACTTCTTTGCCTGAATTTGCCAGCGCCGAGTGATTCCACATTGGTTTTGGTTCGTCGGCGTGTTCTTTGGATGGCTCTTGCTATCATTGGACCCGAGATAGTTCTCAGTTATGCTGCTGGACAGTGGAGCCGGGCTAAGCAAGCAGTCAAATCTTTTACCACGTCGGGCCATAAAACGTTCAATATGCGACTGGCCTTTTTCGCAGATATGGGAGGGTTTATGCTACACCCTAAAGACCATACCACATTCGATCCGTTTCCTCTCAACGCGAAACAGTTACACTGGCTCGTCATACACGGACATGTCGACTATCCTGATGTGGATCACTTGAAGGAAATTTGGGATAAATCTAAACAAGACCAGCTTGCTAAGATCATAACGGCTTTCCAAATTGGCTACTTTGTGCTCCAATGCATCGGGCGTGCGGCACAGCGACTCACAATCACAACATTGGAGCTCAACACTTTAGCTATTGTTGTATGCTCGCTGATGACATCCTTCACTTGGCAACATAAGCCCTCGAACGTTCATACCCCGATTCCTCTATACACAAAGGCCACAATTGAAGTTCTTAATGGCACCAAACCATGGCGGAATACCCCACTGGACTTCATCGATGTTAATGGGCCTGGCTGGTCCATGAATGTGCAACCTTTCATGAAGATGCCAGTGATCCCGACGCAGAGACCAATCCAGCGTATTCCCAACGATCGATTCCCTATGAATCCTTATGGGGTCCAAGAGTATTGTGTATGCTTTGCAACACTACTATTTACGGGAATCCACGTGGCAGGCTGCGGCTTTTCATTCCCCACCATTACGGAAAAGATCATGTGGCAGACAGCTAGCTGGCTCCTATTTGCAGTCACGGGTATTTTCTGGATTTTCGAGACTATGGCATCTTGGACACGACTTGGCCGCTGGAAATGGCTGTACTTATGGATAACGGACCGAAAGAAGCTACCAGACTTTGAGGCAATCAAAAGGGAGGAACAGCAGAAGAGAGAAGCGAGTTATGAGTGGACTGAGCTCCCACTTCCTTGGGAGTTTTGGACGATTATGCCTGTCGCCGTCGTGTATGGCATTGCGAGGATGTATCTCATAGTTGAGGCCTTTTTGGAGTTTCGAAGAGTGGATGCCGCCGCGTTTCTCGAAGTGAACTGGGCCAATTTCATACCGCACATTTGACATTTTAATTGTAGCTCAAAGTTAAAGCATCATTTTTGTTTAACACTGGCTCACTCATTCGTTGTCAATACGATCATATAAGTATCTCGAAGGAGCGACTAGATATGGTCAGAGAATATGAACATAAGTGTCGAAAATGCCTCTGTAAAGAATAAATGAAGAGTATTACATGATTGTATTGCTTAGTAGATGCCAACATATTTAATATTATAGCTACTAATTAACGCGCTATTGGTCTTTGTAGTTCATTCTTGATATTTCGATGAGTTCTGGTCGAGTTTCAGCGGATTCAAATCTGGCTATCAATCAGTATGCTACACGAACGGGATACCAATGGAACTTCCCACCAAAACATATGCTACCTGTCCTCGCCTTTTGAACGGAGTCTTTCTCAGTTGACGAGATTGCAAATTTTGAAATGCTTGGCGGATATGCCGAGTCTGTAGAGGGTTTCTTGCCCTCGGTGGTGGCGAGAATAGGCCCCCAGCATCCTGGGTCTCATATGAACTGTCCATAGAGTATTCTCGAGATTCGATTTCGCCAGACTGTATCTTCAACGCCTCGATGGTAAGATTCTGCACCATCTCTGATGTGATGAAGCCTAGAATGTCGAGCACGTCATCGTTCGGCTTGTGCTCAGCTACGATACCCAGGCCGGCCCATTCGCGGAATCGCTTGGCTTTGCGCCAGGTGAATGAAGCGTGTCGGTACTGCGACCAGATGGCATACTCGGAGGCAGTCATGTCTTGCGTGCGTTCATCATTCTTTCTCAGCTTTTCAAGCGATGCAGCTCCTATCAACTCCCCATGATGCTCAATAACGGGAACCTGTACTTCATAGAAAGACTCCACATCCCATGGTAACGAAACCGGCATGATTTGAGCTGTACTATTAGGGGCATCCTGTGATGAGCCTGCACCGGCATCATCTTCTCCAAATACAAAATCCTCCGTAGCTTCCTTACCGTCCGCATCTTTAGTTGTCCTTCGAACTGCCTTCCAGGCAAGAAAATTACGGATCCGTTCAACGCGTGCACTGTCATTTCGGACCTGGAAAATGAGGTCGTCGTTGGAAAAGAAGCGAGCACCCCGTCGCCAAGCAAGTTCCTGGCTTAACTTTAACTGGAATGATATGAGACATGAAGCACTTTAACCTGAAAGAGCGGCCGCTGACCATGTGAAAGACCTGTTGTTGGACAAGAGTCTCGATAAGAAGGATGGTTTCGGTGGAGGGATCTAATGTTTCTCCGGAAACATACATCATCTCCAAAATATTCAGTATGGAGATATTCTCACGATCCAGCTTATGAGCGCTTACTTGTTGGATTTCTTGCCTGAACTTTGGTTCACGAGAAGACATAATGGATTCAGGCGGTGCCGTCGGGGGATATTATGGCGGGCAACAGACTCAACGCAAGTTAGCAAGCTAGCAAGACAAAGGTCAAGGCAGCAGAAGCAGATGCCTTTAATGAAGTAACCTTCCCAAAGAATACTAAACGGAGATCTCAGGGTTGAGTTTTGAAGTCTTAATACTGGTGTGTTGCAACACATCACGACCGATTTTATACACCTATTCAGTGTTATAGATGTGTGAGCTCTCATATTATTCGCACTGTACCATACGAGTAAGATGAGGCGGCAGCAGAAGAATTAAGTCTTGGGGGGATCGTTTCATTTCGTATATTTGCTGACCCGCCAAAGTCCGCCTCAAGCTGCTTGCTAGCTATGCACTGTGCCCCTCTGGGTGGGTTATCTTGTGGGCCTTATTCCTGGCATGTTACCAATCTCGGTGTCCCTGGTGATGTAACCTTACCGTTTTCGGGGGCCAACGTTCATGGCTAAAGCAGGACGATGTCCTCCTTTGCTCAATATGTGGAGAAACCTGGAGCTGTGTTTATGTTGAGCGCTGCATCTTTGAGAGGGAATAAACGAAGTCTTGACATGAGATGGCAAGACGAAGTCATTGATGAACAGCTTGGAGAACAGGTATGTTCAAGTCCAAAGACTTGGTTTCAGTTCCTGGGCAGGAAATGGGTATTGCCGAGCGAAGCCCAGAGCTGAAATGGCTGGACCCTGGCAAGACAGAGCAGTACAATCACTGCCAGAAGTATGCTGGTTACAAATAACACTTGAGACACGCTTACCGGTAAATTCGGAAAGATAGTTCAGAAACGAATACTACATGATCTTGCATCGATGAGGTTTGTATCGTCGTTCAATAGATATCAACCTATCCAGCATTGTAGTCCGAGAGACTTGCAATTATAGCAAAGTTTCACCATTTCCCGATCGAGCAAACATTGGAGAATTTAAAAGGCTGCATTCAATGTTTTTATTTCCTCAAAGTGAAACAACTAATTTACGTACAAAGAGTAAAATTGTTCGTCGCACTTGTAAGCCATCTTGGCGGTATTGCGATTCCATCGCCCCAAGATCGTTACTCGGCCTTGGTGCATCTCCTCTTGCGGTCTTTCTCAACAGTTCCATGAATCCAATCCAACATTCCAAGCTGCCCCCAGGATCCATAATACACATTCGCAGCTCCTTCGTGGTGACGATCGTGCATATAAGCTGCCTCGTAAAAGAAATCGTAGCCGCTGTGGATCACCGTCGATGAGAACAAGACCAAGTACATGAAAGCCCACGTCGTTACAATATGAGTCTTGAGTATCAGCGGCGGCAGCAAAACCGGCAGCGAATCAACCGTAAGATACTCAAGCGGATGCGCATACTTGGAGGCAAAGGCAACCGGCGCTGTGAACTCGTGGTGCACCTTGTGGAATCGCTTATATAGCGGCTTCCAGTGTGCGAGACGGTGCCAATAGTAGTTGAAGGTCTCGCGCAAAATTAAATTCTGCACAAATCCAAGGACAAACTCAGTTGGTGTAGGTAGGTCAGGGACAACTCCCACAACGGCTTTGTGGTTTTTCACTGCAAAGGCATACGACAGAGCCATATACATCGGGATGCTGAGAAGATCGTTGCAAAGCGCCATACCGGCAGCGCGTAAGACATCTTTAGGCTTGACTTTCTTGGATGTTGGCTGCATCTTGTGCTTTTCAGAAAAAGACGGTACCATGTACTCAAGACAGGTGAAGCCGATGCAGGGTATCCACCAGCTGAAGAGACTGACGGCTGTGATGCCGGCGAACTTGATTGTAAAGGGGTCGTAGGTCGCCACTACATGGTTCCAGAGGTCGTTGGCCTCCATTCTGAATGTGTCCATGATTAATGAAAACACCTGTGATGTATGGTGCGTTGGGGTGGTTTGTAGAGGGCAGATTTGCTGCAACCGCTCCTATAAATACTAAATGCGAGATGGTAAGACCCCACGACAGCAGCCTAAAGAATGCTCCGTGCCCAAGACGAAGGGGCATTACAATCCGAAGTCTGCCTCTCCGACTCACTATCCCCATTATAGACGTCGATGCTTCCCTGTGACGTTACGGTGAATGAGATGCCAGCCTATAAGACACACAGTTTTATCTTCAACATATAAGACACTAACGCACAACAGCCAGCTGCGTCCAAAGCGAGCCTAGCGCCAGAGCTGCAGAATCAGCTGAAGCAATAACCGCTTCCATTCATGAACAAGACACCTCATATCTGTGGGCCATTGGCTATTATATACGATATCTCCAGTTTCAGTTTTCTTTTGACAGCTGTTGTTGTAATCTCCTGAATTGGAAGGGATGTGCAAACTTGCCAGTCTTTGGTCTTAGTGAAAGTCTCATGAAGAGTCTTCATTCGCTGTATCGACTCTCGGGCCTAGAGACGCTGCGTACTATCTCTACGTCTCTGATTTCCCCTGGGATCCAGGATCGTGTGGGTCCCAGTACCGGATATCTTTAGGCCACATCATTAGGTTGAATTAGCTCTAATGTATTTGGTGATAGCTTCATGACTTGCCCAAACTCGGATGAAGGCGTGTGGCTCAGATCCACTGCACAAAATCCCTACCATGGTCTCATGATTGGATTCGCCTACATATTGTGGCTTGAGATGTTTTTAGATATTAGACGGCTGAATTGCAAAACTTAAAGTAAATCATCGTAGATGTGCTGTGCTCAGTTGCCCCAAATGCTCTATGATTATTCCAAATTATCAAATTGAGATATCATCTGCGAGCCCTTGTATCGTCGTATCACCATCACCATCTCAATTGGATGATGTTGATGATACTTCCATTCAGTATACCAGCTAGTTCCTTTCCAGTGGAATGGTATCGAGCTGAACCCTGGCTGGCCCAGGCAACCACCATCCAATACGGATCGACCTGACGTGGCAATTGGAGAAACTAATGTACAAATCGCGTCTCAGCAGTGGCTACATCAGCCACTTCATCGGCCTAGTATCGTTCGGTCCTGATATCTCCGACAAGCGAATAGTTTGGCGCGAGCAATGTCGAGGATTAGTTAGATATCATGCGGGTTCATGATGGTGCGGGCGGAAAAGCCGGACATAGACATGTCTCATGTGTGGATGGGAGTAGATTTGTTGGTTGATGTTGGGCTTTGCAAATGGTAGCGCGGAACGCACGGGTGAAAAGATTTTGCCAGATTCATACATAGGTTAGTATGATTGAGCGGTTGAGTAAGTCAGCCATTATGCGAGAGACATCCGTAGTCTAGAAAAGGAGCGATGTTAATAATGGAAATAATGCGGCTAGTACGATCAGAATAACTATATCATCCAGCGGCGTAGATATATTCAATAGATGAATGCTATTTAGCTTTTCATTGAAGCTGTAGAGACAAGAGTCTTGGAATTTTTAAAAGAGGCGTGGTGTTGATTGGTTGTCTCCAGTCTATCTGGGTTCATCATTACTGCTAATGATGTATTCTGAAAGTCTAGATAGTTACTTCAGAAACTATTATCTGATCTGAGAGCATATACTGAACGACTATTATATCAACTTTGCTTTTGCTGCTGCTGCTTGAATAACTGCCGGGGACCGTTCAAAGAAAATGCCACATACCATCAGAGAATTAGATGAGAGTATGTTCACTCATGTATGTATCGTTGATTTCATTGGCTTCTGGCCTCTCTTTTGGATTTCGCCCCTCTCAATTAAGCACGTGCAGTCCTCCCCCAAAAGGTCGAGAGATCGTGCCAGTTATTAAATGACTCCCTACGAGTTATTTGATTGGAAGGATTCAGCCGATGACTACATAACTCTCCGCTCAAGACTAACTGTGGTGAGTGACTTGGCAAGAAGGAGCAAAAGATGCAGGGCTAGCATCGCAGATGAATGCACTACCGAGATGTTCGGCATGTCTTCTGAGTCAGCTTCCTCCAAGCAAAGCTTGATTCCTCCGAGCAAGGGAAAGGGAGTTTGCAGCGACAAAGCACCCATTACTGGCATGTTCACATCCAAGGCATAGTACCTGGTAATATGTAATCTGTTTGCATGCAAATCCAGCGAATGGCGCCTACACTTCCCACACTGCCACAAACGAAGCCAGCCTACAGTTTTATGTGTTCATGAATGATGAATGTTGAGAGTGTCACAGACAGTACAATTCAAATCTTGACGATGAAATTATACCTCCATCTATTGAATCAGTTGAACGCAAACATTGTCTAGCGAGAGCTTACAAGTTCTGTTCAGCTTGCCGGGGTCCCACACCAGCCTGTCTTACCCCTTGCAGAACTAATAAGCCTCTTATTAGGCGTATTCCGGCGAGCAAGGCTGCCAGACATTTGTTTGCCTGTGCCAAGTTGGATCCAGCCATCACTGCACAATCAATTTGATAGGTGGGATCCGTTAGTATCGACGGCATAACATTGTGGTCACACAAGACTATCTACCCAGCCTCTTTCTGACATTTGATTGCTTGTGGAGGCAACCAGTCCTGCGATTAAAGTACATACCACAAGTCCATGGGGCCTACGCGTGCTACGGAAACTCCAACTATAGAAGACTCTCGAAACATATCTCGACCTAGTTGTCTATGTTCTGCGGACAGAAAACACAAGAAATATAAGCGACAATATTGCTTTCCAATTTGCTACCCCTCTTTAGATCAGCATTGCCCAAATGAGTCGATATAACTACGACCAAATTGATCTCAAAGGGCACGCGATTCGACTGCTCCGTGTTCTTCCTGGGTCCGCATCTGAACAAATATCCTGCGAAATCATTCAAGCATGGCTCTGTCCACAGAAAGACGTCCTACCGTACGAGGCGCTATCGTACACCTGGGGCTCTGCGAAAGCACCCGAAAACATTACCGTCAACGGAAAGCTCCTCGCTGTGACGGAAAACCTGTACAAGGCTCTTCAACAACTGCGCTACCCCAACCAAGAGAGAATACTGTGGGTGGATGCCATTTGCATCAACCAGGATGACAACAAGGAGAGGGGCCACCAAGTGCAGCAAATGGGCGACATTTTTAAAAAGGCAGGGCGAGTTATCTTCTGGCTAGGCGAGAGCACGCCCTTCACTTCCTTCATTGACCATTTCATGACTGTGTTCGGCAGACTGCAGCAGATCAGCCTCGGCTAGCCTTACAGCAGATCAGCCTCGGCTACCCTTACAGCAGCTGGAGCCAGAACGACGAGAATTGGAGACGCATTTGGACACATTCCATCGGGCCTGCTCTAGCAAACCCGGAATCATTTTATCGGCTAAAGAGAGGCCTTTGGCATGTCCTTAATCAACCTTGGTTTACGCGAGTTTGGATACTGCAGGAAGTGACCAACGCGAGGGAAGCATTGCTGTGCTGTGGATCAAACACCATCGCACCATGGATATTGAGCATTGCTACGCAGATTCTGGACGTACAGCCAGACTATCATGAAGAAGCTGTCATCGAAATCATGCCGGGACCATGGAGAGCGTCATCCTGGTGGAGCGAAAGCCAAGATCTTTATACACTACTCACGAAATTCGGCGATAGCCAGGCAACCGAGCCGCGCGACATGATTTACGCATTGAAAGGCATGTCTTCCGATGCTAGAAATGAGCCCAGCCTGTACGCGGACTACAACAAACTGGAGCAGCAACTAGTTCAAGACGCCATCCTATTGATGTATCCCCTCAAAGTCGAGCATCTAGCAATCATTAAGCCGCCAACGACAGTCCGAGATCTCATCCATGATCTTAAAGGGATATGCAAGCGCATTGCATCCAACTGCCACGAGATATATTCTCACGAAGACATGAAGGCCCTCATTCGGCTCAAGTCACCCCAAGTCCAAAGTCAAATCTTCGTGGAACTACTCTCCAGTGACGGCGATGAAGACTTCGCGAAGCATCTCCTCCGGGATTGGGGAATGCAAGTCAAAATCATCCGAAAGCACCTCCATACCATAGCCTGGAGCAGGCTGAGCGCGGACATGGCCGAGATAGTCTTTCGTCTTATGGACGAGGATGCCATCGCGACAGTTCAAACTATAATCATGGCAGCCAGTAACGAGGCTTGTGGCGATAGGATTATGGAGTTTTTCTCTCAACACGGCACTGGTTATATGCCGGTATCAGATGAACTAATGAGAGGAGCAGCTTTAAATGAAGGTTGCGGGTGCAAAATCATGGAAAGGATTCTTCGTGATAAAAGAAATCATATATATCTCCCAGACGACATCTTCGACAATGTGGCAAACTGGGGAGACTCTCGTGTAAAGAAGCTGGAGATCATCGGCCGACTTGTAGACCACGACGACAACTACGACAAGTTAACCGAGAAACTCTTGTTACATGCCGTTCGAATACCGCCGTCTAGCACTCACGATACCCGCCATGAATACCAAAATGCGAGTGTGTGGCTCACAGAGAGGCTCTTGGTGCACCGCAGAAAACCCTCTGATACAACCGAGATATTGCAGAGAGCAGTAGCCAATTCCACCAATGCTGGAAAGCTAACGTCTCTTTTGTTTCTGTATTGGGGGAAACGGAGTTTTACCATTACGGATGATATTTTCTGGGCGGCTGTGACGAACAACGAGGGTGGACATGACGCGCTGGGGGTGTTGTTTAGGGAAATGCGACATGAGATGATTATTCCTCAAACAATAATCGATTTCGCCCTTTCGTCGAAAAATGATCAGATTCGCCAATTGTTTACGCAGTATTGCACCAAACGATCTGAAGACCTGTCGGTTTCGAGTAAAAGAAAAAGAGATGTATAATATATAAATAAATACTGACTATATCATGCCATGTAAATAAGCCATCAGATGGATAGCATTGAGACTCTTTGGAGGATTCTGTCTCGTATACCACCGGTGAATAGCTCGTCTTCATCCTCACATCTTCGTCCTCACATCTTCATCCTCGTCCTCGTCCTCGTCCTATCCATCACCACCATCCTCCTGCCTCACCTTGGTCGCATCCAACCTCCAAACACTCCCATCCAACGCCCCCCTCCTCGCCCACTCCGTCACCAACTCCAACGGCGTCTCATCACCATAAAACGGCAACGGCACCTCAAACACCTCCACCGTCATCTTCTCCTCCGGGTCAATCTCCCTCCACCGCTCCGTCCTCACCGCCCCCAAATCATACACCAAATCCATCAACACAACCTTGATCTCCCTGCCCAGCCTCGCGTCCTCCCTCGGCAGCTTGTGAAAGTACTCATCCTTGACATTCACGCTGTCCAGCCGCACCGGCCTCGCCAACACCACGTGCTCCAGCCTCGGCAGCGTCGCAATGTCCCACCACAACCAATGACTATCCATGGGAACGTCAAACAGCACCAGCCGCCTCAGCTCCGGCCACAGCCTCCACACGTCCGTGTGCCCGTCCGGCGGCACGCTCAGCGCCGGGTACTCCCCCACGCACGCAAACTCCTCCAGCCGGTGAAGCTGCTCGAACCCGTCCCGCAGCGTCCGCCGCACGCTCAGGTGGTCCTCCAAGGGATCCAGGCTGCCAAACGGCATCTCCACCACCAGCCGCCGCAGCGTCTCGCACACCTCGCAGAACAGCTCCCGCACCCACGCCGCCGTCGGCAGGTCGTCCAGCGACTGCCCAAACGGCGCAATGTACAGCGCCGTCATGTGCCGCAGCGACAGCACGGGGGGCAGGCCGGGAACCAGGCGCGGCATGCAGAGCAGCAGGTCCGCCAGCCGCCGTCCCGAGTCGACAAACACGCACCGCTGCCGCAGGAGCCGCGTGGCCTGCGCGTACGTTGCCCGCGATGTCCTCGCCAGCGCCAGCAGCGTCCTGGTCGAGATGTGCGAGGCTGGCAGCAGCTGCTGTGGGTTTGGCGGCAGCACGGCTTCGACAACGAGGAGCAGCAGCTCGGGCGGCAAGGATGGCGATCTCGACATGTCGCCTACCGATCCAGCGGAGTGAAGAAGCTCCATCAGCTCCAGAATGGCTGTCACATGTTTAGAAAGACAAGGCAATCTGTTGATGCTTTCAAAACCTCGTTTCGATTGGCGGTGGTTGGTTCAGGTGAGGTTGATGGTGGATTCTCTGGGCAAGTTTTGCCCTCAAAACCAACTTGATGTCAGCTGAATCAGTTTAGGCCCAAAGTACAGGGTACATCCTCACCACCACCAACTCCACCCTCATTGACGTCCTATGTTGTCAACTTATGATTAATGGAAACCAAACAATCAGACGACACATAAGGAACCACAATTTCAAAATCAACAGCATCCTTATCAATGACCCCCAAACTACCTAATACATCACGCCTCGACTATGTTGTCTACCTCACACGCTGTCTAGTACAATCTACAATTACCCAGGTGAACCCCCTCCATACCTAGTAGAATCCGAGTTGTCTTGTAAGTGAAATCTACGACAACTACGGCGTCCGACCTGAAATCCTTCCCAAACGCCCGCGAAAGAAGACGTACCAAACAAAGACAAGCCCCGTTAATGAACTAAATTAAAATCAATGCCCATGATTAAAAGAATTAATGCCGTAGGTGTCCAACCATCACCGCCGCGCTTTCCATCACACAACTCCATATTCCCCCCAGATATGCTCCAATACTCAACATCAACTTCACCTCTTCCTAGGCGTGCTTTCGTAGCTATAGTCCATGCTCCATAGCTGATCCCACAAACCGGAGCTCTTCATCGGGCTGAAAGCAACAGAGCTCTTACGCCGATTGCTCTTGTGAGGCTGTGGCTGTGGCTGTCACGAACCGATCAGTGACCTAGGGCCCAAGTAGAGAGTCAACGGCTCGTACCTCGGGGGCCTTTCCCGACTTGTCCTGCGCAGACGGCTCGCCGCCTCGCTGCCCACCATCGGTATTGGTAGTAGCACTGAGGACACTGCCCTGGACCGGGCTTGTGGCTGTCGGTGTGTCGGGAGGAGCGGCACGAAGAGAGTTGGTCTCGCTCGCCAGCGCGCTGCTCTTCAACAGGGCTGTTCCGCCACTGATGTGGAACGGGAGGGCTTTCTTAGACCCCGAGCTGCTTCGACGGCTCTCTAGGCTCTTGGAAAGAGTCTTGTTAATGCCCTCGATGCTCGCTATACTGTCCCGACTCCTCCCCTTCCCCTTGGCTGCGTGGGATTGAATATTAGCCGTGGCCTCGACGTTATTGGCGGCAACGGTTGATTTACTCATCCCCGGCGTTGTGGGTGCCCCTATCTTGTCCTCTTGGGCGTCTATGAGATACCATCGCAAGCCGTCTGATAGTTGGAAGGGGTTATCATTCTCTTCATCATTCGAGTCAGTCTCGTTGCTTGGCTGTAGGCTCTTGGAAAGATCCACGACACGCTCCTGGATTTTGGAGATTCGGGCAACAAGCCACTCTCGGTGACGAAGTCGGTGACCGTCTTGCTCACGGAGGAAATAGTGCGGAAATCCCACATTGAAGGCTGCCCAGGCTCCCGCCTGCTGATTTCGAGTTGGGAGGAAAAGTGCCAGGTCACCCTCCTTGAAGTTCCTAAACGCAATCTTGTTATGAGAGTCCTTTTGTAAGCTGTGCGCCCGGTCTCTGTATGATCTAGCTTCCCGTTGCCATTTTCGCGCCTTGTGCTCGGCCTCCTTGACTCTGTGATATATCGTATCGGAAAACAGGTCGGTATCAAATGCGCCCAGCTTCTCCATAAAGGCCTGGTATTTCTCATCCTCAACGGTAGGGTCTGCGTTGCTAACCCAGTAGAGGAGCTCTAAATCGGAACTATCAGTCATGGCACGACCACCTAGGCTAAGCGACCGGCGAAGGGAAGAGCCGGGGTCCGAAGAGTCGTTGGGATTTGCAGCAAGCTTGTCAGATCGAGACACCCTTGTGATCACCATCTGGCCCGCATCTCGACTGATGGAGTAGCCTACCCGCTCGAGAAGTCTGGTTAAACGGTCATTCTGGGAGTAGAGCCTCTGTGTTAGGTCCTTGGTTCGTCCGTCGCGCGCTTCGTATTGCGCGCTAAGCGCGGATAGCTTCGACTGGACATCTTCAAATCTCTGCTTGAAGAGCCGGGATTCTTCTTCAAGGCTGCCAACCTGGGACTGTCGCCAGGCAACCTCTTCTGAGAGCTCTGTAACCTTCTTCTCCTCTTTCTCGAGCTTCTTGCGGAGCATCTCAGATCCAGTCTCACCATCGGATAGCTGGCTTCGGAGCTGGTTCAATTCCTCCCTGCTCTCCGTCACTTCGCGTTCCAAGGCGGTTACCTTGGCCTTTTCCTCAGCAAGGTTCTCACGAGCGTGCATCGTAGACATCTCTTGTGACGAGAGGTTTTCCTTCATCTGAGTCAGTTCGGCTCGAAGCTCCTTGGCTGAGTTGGTCGCCTTGTCAAGCTCAGATCGTAAGAGCGAAGCGGTGCTTCCAGAATTCCGCACCTTCTCGACGATATCAGCGGCATTGGAGATAAGAGCTTCGGTCAAATCAGCCTCGTCAGTTGGCATGGCCTTGTCTGGCGACAGCTCAGCATACAGCTTCTTTAGCCACTCGAGTCGAGATTCCGCACTCTCCTCCACTGATTCGAGTTTCTTGGACGTAAGTCGAGCCTCTTCGCGTACAGAGCGAAGTCTTCGCTCGGAGGCATCGAGCTGATCCCGTTGCATCTGCGTCTCTTTGCGTAAGAATTCAACCTGGCCCTGGGACTTGAGCATATCATCCTTCCGTTCCTTGTTGGCTCGCTCAATCTCCGCCTCCAGGGCTTGGATTTTCTCGTCGAAATTGGCCTTTTCGTTCTCCCGAGATTCCCCAAAATGATCCATCTCTTCCTCCGTATCCTCCAGCCGGGCCTTGAGCGTCTTGATCTCATTCTCCAAGGAGATTCTCTCGTCCAGAAACTCGCGCTTCAGGGCTTCCATGTTTTCAAGGAGATCCTTTTTCGTCGAGTTGACTTCTTCGATCCTATCTCTCATGTCATCTCTCTCATTGACGCGATTGTCAAGGTCCTTCTGGAAGTCCGCCGAGCGCTTCTTTTCTTCGCGAAGCTCGTTCTCCAACTGCGCTATTCGCTGCGACAGTTGTTCCGTCCCATCCGGTAACGGTGGTCGGTCTTCAACGCGGGCTGATTTGATTGATGAGATGGAATTATGTCTCGAATGCCCGTTCTGCCCTTGTAACGGAAACAGGTTGCCAGGGCGCGAGGCTTGGCTCTGTCGGTGCAGAAGATCCTCAAGGCGGCGTACTCTGCTGTCGGCTGTCTTGAGCTTGTTTTCCAGCCTGAGCTTTTCATCTTGTAGAGAGCCAATGAGGTCGTCATCGCCGCGAATCAAGAGCCCACTTCTCCCCAGAGCTGCCTCGTGCACGCTGCCGTTCTTGAACGCCTTGAGTCTCTTGGATTGTTGTTTGGTGGGGGCAGAGAGCTCTTGGAGGAGCTTAGCAACATCATTGACTATCTCTTGGTCCGTATTTCGCTCCTGCAGTAGTTGAAGAAACTCTTCCAACTCGGGCTTCCCAATGGAGGGCCAGGGAATATCTTCACCCCGCAGGTTGACCTCAAGACCCATAACATTGGTATCGAGTCCTGGCCCATACATGCTGCCAACCATCTTTTGCCACTTCTTACGACGCTTCGATTCTTCGTCCTGGAATAAGGCCATTTCGTTGGCAAGCGTTGAAGAGTCAGCCTTGACTTTGTCGATCCACTCTCGCCTTCGGATGGCCTCGACCATGAAGGAGGCGTACATGTATGGCAGCTGCTGGATGAGTCGCAGGTAGTCGAATGTTGTCATGTCATCTTCGGATTGATTCAGGACGTTGATTTGGTTCCTAACACTGCTGTGCAGGGAGGTGATTTCCGTAATGTTCCGCATAAAGCTTACAGAATCCGCCGCAATGGCGTTTCGCGCTTGTGTCGCATACTGAGCCATTTCATCCATCTCCTTTGCTCGCTTTCGGAGGGTTGGGACAAGTCTTTCGGTGTGAATCGAGGCCGTCTTTGAAGCCTGGGCCAAGTCTCGCTGTGAGTTGCCATAGTTGAGGGCTGTACGGTAATCTGAGTCGATCTGTTTGGCCACCGCCTCAATATCCTCCATGAGCTGCGAAGAATCGGTACTGTGGCCCAACAGAGACCTATTCATCAAAGAATTAAACTCGCCAATGAGAGTTTCCAACCCTTGGTACATCTGGGTCGCAGCTCCATCCAGCTCGCTGGCCTTTTGGCTGAACCGCCGATGCGCCGTAGGAGCCAACTTGCCGGCCTTGTTGGCCGTTTCCAACTCGATTAGATCTTCCAGTGTAGGGTCGGCCTTGTTCACTTGGCCGCGGGTCATGAATTTAACCAAGCCTGAAGATATCGGTATGCTCCGGGCTAGATCAAGATAACGATCCCAGGATGAAACCAGCTGCTCGTGCTCCGACAGGGCCGGCGTAACCCATTTCTTCAGTTCGTTGTACTTTGGCTCAATCTGTTTGACGCTTATCTCGACATTGGTGACGGCAGCATCCAGGCACCTGATCATGACGTCTATCTCGTCGTATCGGGCCTGCGCAGCCGCATTCAATTGGTCGCAGTCCTCCATGATACGCGTCGCCCAATTGCGACGCTCCTTGCATAATTCCTGCCATGACGTGATTGCTTGGATATCGTCGATCGAATTCGGGGCGTTGGGGATGGACTGGCGCCGAGGCAGCGAGGCCTCGGAGATGAGCGATGACGCACTGCCAGCGGACGGCTGCGTGACACGGATATCGTAGACGTATATCTCCTTCTTTGGGGGGATCGTTAGCCTACCAAAGATGCAAAAGAGAGAGCCCATGGCTACCACATACCTCGGTGTGAAGGTTTGCCAACTTGACGCTGCGGCCCTGGGGGGTCAAGACAACGATATGCTGCAACGACACGGCGCTATTCCGAGCTACCCACGACTTCAAGTCGTCAAGACTATAGCAATCAGTCAGTTCACACGCTTGGCAAAGCAGACGAGAGCAGCAAATACCTGGAGAACTGCGTGGTATCGACCTCCAGCCGCTGGCCCGTATGGGCAATCAACACCTGTGTAGCCATCCCAAGACATCTCCCGTCAAGCACAAAGCGGCGCTGAGCCGAAGTTCATATGAAAGCGTTATCTAGGATAGGGATGATGGAATGCCGGAGCTGCAGTTCAAGTCGCGGTTCTCAGGAGCAGAGGGAAAAGACGTCCGAAGCGCGCCACCTCGAAGGTCGTTGGACGGCACAGGCTGCCAACCCAAAATGATGCCGAAGATGCTCTCTGCCTTATCAGCGACATTTAGATACTGGGTAGTGTGACAGGTGCCTTGTGACTTTTTGTAGCGGCTTTGGGGGGCGGCCCTGCATTACGCATGGATTTACAGGGAAAGCCAGCACATTAGATAAGCCGGGCCGCTGTGGCTGGTCCTGCGGAAAGTATGGCGCGCCACAAATGAATCTCAAGTCAGCAATACTACTCGAAAGCATCGAACAAGCCAGCCAGACACAGCGTTTGACCGACCCAGCGCCATTCACCGCCAAGATGAGTGAGGTCGATGAGGCCATGACCGGTGTAGACGGCGGTGAATCGCATCTGCCCCTCTCCGAAGATGAGACGAGAGTGCTGGAGTTGTACGACAAGCTGCAGGAGTTACGGCTTGAAATCGCCATCATCAACGCGCAGCAGGCCGGTAAGGTCACATTCACATGCCAGGCGCGCCGATGGAAAAAGTCACTTTGCTCACCCGGACATTTGCTGGATTTCTCAGGCGCAAAAGGTGACGAGGATCTCACGGCGGCACAGAACGCACTTCTCACGGCGAGAGCAAGATACAGACTACGAAACGACGCAATTGAAGCAGTAATGGTCGCGAACCCCATCCTCAAGGCAGTCCACAGCGGCACGCAGGCATCCCCCATAGAGCGGCACGTATCATCACAGCTGAGTCCACGGTTGTTTCCCCCCCTGCTAACCCAGTGCGCAGAGATCTCTTCCCATACGTGCAGGAAAGGGACGAGACGTCCATTTCGGTGGCCAAGCACGCAGAGAGCAGGACAAGGCTGCGCCGTGACCTGACCAGCGTCCAGGTGCAGAGTATACGCATGTGCCGCGAGAACGTGAAGCTTACGGAGCAGCTGTTTGAGCTTGCAGAGCAGGCCAAGCAAAAGAAGGCCATCCGGCTGGACAATCCCCAAGTTCAGCGAGAAATGGACAAGCTGATGAGGGAAGTCAAGTCGAGCAGGCAGCGGTGGAAGGTCATGAAGGGTGTAGCTAGTGGCATCATCGCCGGTAGTGGCGTTGATTGGGCGGCAGACGAAGATTTGCGCAATATCGTTCTAGATCCCGAAGATGAAGACTAAGAAAACGCAAAGCAAACAAGAGCTGCTTCATTTTACGTTTGTCTTATCCCGGAGGGTTTGGCCAACTTGGATCAATGCGTGTCAGACGAACACATGTAGTACCACTACAAGACAACTCGAATACGATCTCACAAGATGAAGAGACTGCTGCAAACCCGTACGATAAGTATCCAGCGCTTTTGGAGGCGCGACGTGCCAACATGCATCGAAACGCGCCTCTGGACGCGTGGGGCGAAATATTAAAGGAAGCAGGCGGGATGAGAGCCTCGGGCAATATATACGCATGACTAATCAGTCTCCTGGTCAAAACCGCGGTGCAAGATCAGAAGAGACACGACCAGCTGACAGTCCAGGCCAGGCCAGGGGCAAGAAAAAAAAAAGAAAACAAGCCTCGAGTATGGAGCATACCTACCCCGTTAGTACTCGTACATGATTGGAGCCAGAGACGAAATTGAGAGCCCTGGAGCGGGTTGAGCGGTACCTTGCGTGGGAGCTATGACCACCCACCTTGCTGAAGGGAGCCACGTGATGATGCCTGGCAGCTTGTCATTGGGCTCTTTTCGAGAAGGAAGAAAGGATGGAAAAGCTGAGACTCTCAATGTTACTGCGACTGCGACTGCGACTGCGCCCTTTGGCTGTTGATCGCGACAGATGCCGTCCCGTCCCCTTTAATACAAGGCACGCAGCGTGCCGTTGGTTGATTTGTTGATTTTCACGCGTAAAGGGTGATGTTGATGTTTGAGTGGAGCGCTGCAGTAGCATCACTACCTAATTACAGGGCATTGTTTTTTTTTTGCCCTTCCTCAGCAGAGGCGTGCGTGGGGAGTGCGAGAAGGGAGAAAAAGAAAAAAAAAGCAAAGCAAAGGGCTCCCCCATTTGGCTCGAATCCGCCAGGGTCGAGGCTTGTACCACACAGTATCTGGCTGGCCGGGGAGTTACTTTGCCATTTGAGAGAAAAACAAATAAAAACGGCTCCTTCTTGCGTAAACAGGCATCCGAGCTCCTCCTACCTTACTCCGTAGGTACTAAGGTACTAGAAAATTAGCAGTGTATCCGTATCCGCACGCCCAGTCCTGCTGGTACGAGAGTTACTTCGTACAGGCACCCAGAGAAAAATGGAGGTCTCACAGGCAAAGGGATTCGGAAACGGAATTCGAGTGTGTGTGTATTATCTAGGTTCTTCTCCTCCCGCACGAAGAATGGGTCTAGCTATATACTGGGGTACAAAGGGGGTACGTTCCTGCCCTCCATCATGTCCCCTTCCACTAAGACGCTGTCCCAGCGTCTAAGACCGCTTATGCCAGACCTAAGTGCTCACCCAAGTAGGACCTAGCCGGATCTTGTAAGAAACAAAGAAGCAAACTAACAACGGACTCTCCTCTCCTCCTTCCAGAGCCTCCCTAGTATGTGTAAAAGAAAAACAAATGAAACGAAGGACCAATCGCTCCACCTTCCAGAGCCTCCCCCAGTCATAAAATAAAAGGAGACCCTCAGTCCTCCCGCATCAAGCTTCCCCAAAGAAGAAGCGTTCATCTCTCGTTAGTTATAATATGTCGGTCTCTGCCTAGTTGTAGTATAGTCTTCCCAGCTCACAGCTTCCTTGCGCAACAGAAGGCGGGAGAGGGTCTTATGCAAAGAAAGAAAAGGCGTAAAAGCATCGCATCCGGCAACCAGTAAAAGTCCCAACGCACAACATCGTTTCGAAGAAAAGTCGTTCTGTAAGAATAAAGGGAGCTCCGGGATAAAGAAAGAAATGGACCCGGAAGACAGCAAAGGTCTCTGAAAAGAAAGCATATAAAAAGGGCAAACGCCATTCCCAGACTGGTCCCAAACTCCCAATCGGTCCCAAGGTACAACTCAACGCCCCGAAATAAAGTTAAAAGATAAGAAAGAGAGTAAGAGGAGCAAAAGGAAAAAGATCAACGCATCAGCAATTTTTTTTTTTCTTTTCTTTTGGAAGGTCTCCCGTCAAACTCCAGTTGTCCAGCTTCAGAGGCGAGAATTATGCGGACCCAAGTATCTCGTCAGGTCGCTCTCCATCTCCGGACCGTCCAGTGCATTTTCTCTCTCCACTCCCATGGAGTCAGTGGCAGTCCATACATCATCACGCCGCAGTGTCGACGAGCGATATCCAGGGGGAGTTTGAACAATCGCTGGCGGTCCCAGGAAGGAACGTAGCCGTTGTTCGCTCTCAGGAGCTGTCGGCCTAGGCGCGAAGAAATTAAGGGGGGGTCGCTGGGCCAATCTTGCGGTTCCGAAGATGTCTGCGGAGGTTCGCCCAGAGGCCCACAGACCTCTGCCACTTGGTTCCGCAGGGCGGCGCGGGGGGGGTAGAGTATCGAACCTCACTTGTTTCTTCTGCTGCAGGTTGGGGGCGGACTGTCCTCCCTGGGAGAGGCTCGAGCGTGGTCGTCTCGGGGGGGGTGCCTCTGGGTGAGGTCCCATCGGTGGCAACCGCTTCGCAGTTCCCGACTCGGTGTTGGGGGGGGTCGCCGGTCTGTCGCTGGCATCATCTTCGCCCGTCAGATCCACGAAGCTCGCAGCTCGGGCGACGAGTGGTCCCTGGGCATCATGATCTTGCTTTTCATCTTGTTTCTCCTTCTTAACCACCTTTTCCGCGGCCTCAGTGGTTTGGGTCTCAGATTGCTCATGCAAAAAGTTGAGTCCCAAGTCATGGGATGGCTCCGTCGGTGGTGCTGGCTGGTTAGAGGTCTCCAGGTTGGTCTCTCTGTCCGGGAGGGTACTCTCTGGGGACTTGGTCCCGCTTTCATCGGTTACACTCGATTCTGGGAGAGCAGAGGTGTCATCCAAGACTCTCAGCTCAAGGCGGGGTATCTGCAGGGCGTTCCCTCCCAATGGGTTCGGCATCTTTAGTTGACTCAAGGTTCCTTCCAACAACGGACGCAGGCGCCCGGGTGTCAACTTCTCTCTCAGACGGGACCACATGGACCGGATATCCTTCGCTCGTCTCGCCGGGGTGGAAAGAAACTGTTGGTCCGCGTCTCGCAGTCGGTGCCACTCGTCCATCAATTCTTGGCATGCGTTCGCCCACTGTCGGTCTATGTCTCGCAGCGTCGAGAGGGGGTCCTCCGCGGCACTGTCGGTCTCGAGCCCAATCAGATTATACATAGCACCCATGATCTCATCCATGTTGTGCGTAGCCAGGTTGGCAGCCAATGTCTCATTGTTCCTTTCGCCCAGGAACCGGACCTTCAGCCAGCTACCATCTTCTTTGCTCAGGCTTGCTTCCAGGGTGGCCGCGAGGCTCCCTCGGGTGGGTACCACGCCGTTCTCAAGATTCGCGGCCAGCTCGTCGTAGACTTTCTTCCAAGTTGCATGTTTTCTCTGGGGCGCGCGGCTGATGATCTCCATGACGGTCCCTCCCAGGGGGGTAGGGTCGTCCTCGCTTTCTTCTTGGACCACACGTGGGAATGTTGCCTTTGTCACACGGACCTTAAGTTGGTCTTCTCCCCCTTTCCCATGGATGAGGGTGAGGGTGGGCTGTCTCAGCAGTTCCTCTGTCATGGTCAGTCCCCCGATGAGAATGGGCATCCCTCTTCGATCCAAGGTGAGACTCATGTTGTCGGGGATGGCAACACCTTGGTCATGCAGGAGCTTCAGGCTAGCCCACATTTGCCTCAAGTAGGTGGCCTGAGATGGGACGCTCAACTGGTCTAGCAAACTCCAGGACGGGTCCACTGAATCGGGAGCGGGACCTCGAGCGCTGGGATCTTCCACCATCTCAGCGATTCCTGCGTGGTCCATTCTCCAGACTGGTCCTGCGTGGACCCATGGAGCTGTAATCAGGAGGGTCTCGTTTTCGTCTGCCGGACGATTCATGGCCAGGGTGTTTCGCAGGCTGTCCAGGTCCCAGTTAGTCCCTGCCAAGGGACGATGGGACCCGATGTGCGAGTTTATGGCCAGTCTTGTCGGAACGCACAAGGTGACCATTTTGGTGATGTCCGGGGGGGTAGAATGGGCGGAATAACAGGGTAGACCCTTCAAGTATACAGACGTCAATCCGGACAGTATGATCTCTCCCTCGGATGGGAACACGTAGGGCTCCATATTGATCATTCGCGGCATCTTGCTATCAGGGATCATGTGGGGAAGTAGGGACAGTCTGGTCTGAGGGTTTATGTTGGGGACCTTTGAAGTTACGTCCAGCATCAGGCGTTCCAACAGCTCGACGTCGGCTGTAACACCTTGGGTTGAAAGTTCCGGTCTCTCTTGATCTGCACGGAAAATATGGTCGACATATCGAAAAAAATGGATGTACTCAGAAAATCCCATCTCCTCGTGCCACCGTAGGTAGTGTGGCCAAGCCAAGATGCAGCGGACCAGATACTCGTACGGGACTGTCCACGAGGCGGACTTCTGCTTGGCTCCCTTCCTGATCCCCTCCACAGATTCTTCCTCTCCCCGCTTCGCGGTGTGCATGAGACCATACCACACAAACAGGGCATGGAGGGAATCATCTTCCGTTATATTGTCGTTAGGGAAGTGGCTGAGTATTCGTCTCAGTTCCTTTAGGATGCCTTGGGGTATATTTAGGGTTTTGAGCAGGGGAACTTGGAGGCAGAACCCTGAGAGTCCCTTCCCTCCTCGTCGCAGCATGGATGCGTCACAGATGACATCTCGCCACGGGGGGTTATCGGGTCCCAGTTCTCTGTCCCGGAACACTGGCTCGTCCAAATGGGCTGCGGCGTATTCGAATTGCTCGTCTGTCAGAGGTCGCCATTTCATGATGGGTATCACATGAGACCCTCGGTACAGTGCCTTCAGAGTGTTGACGGACTGTTGTCGTATTTCTTCCAAGGTGAAGTGCCCACCTCGAAACAGTTCAGCGAAGGTACCGTTGCCATTGACGAACATCTTCAGGGGAATTAAGTTGCCACGGACCAAGAGGGAGTGATGCAAGATGGTTTGTCGGCCCGTCACGCTTCCCAAAGGCTCCATTTTGAACTCGTTGCCGTCAAAAGAGGCACTGGCGACGTGGGTAAGAGTGGTGGGATGGTCTCTTCGCGCAGGCTTCAGGAAGACGGCTCCGTGCCCGTACATGGACCAGCCCACGTATGCTCCCGCAACCATCGGGTTAGGTCTGATCTCTGGGCGAGGTCCCTCGCGCTCATCTTCTCTCTTGGCATCCCACTCGGCCTGCCTCTGCCTGTCAAAGCCATCGTCCCATTCCTCTTCGGGGCGCATACCCCACTTGTGATCCAGTCCCAGTTGGAAGGAGAGGTTTCCCTTCTTTTTCCGATCGGGGGCGTTCTCTCCGAAACGAGTTCGATCATAAAGGTCCCTTCCCCGCGGGAGAACCTCGATTAAGCTCCAAAGTTCCTCGTTCAGAGTGATGGGATGGCCGTTGAACTCTACAATCACCAAGTCCCGACCGAGCATTGGTCCCACAGTACATTGCGGTGTGTCGGTTGGACTCGTTTTGATCCATATTGTCAGGTCGGGTTGCGTCTGGATAGTCACCCCTCTGTACCTCAGGGTGGGAGCATCTGGTGAGGTGCCCGCGGTGTAGGTGTCCCGCTCGGGGTCGTGGACGTTGCTCATGGCGGCAACAGGCTTAGGGAGCCTTGCCCAGGGCTTTCTTGGGGTTTCTTCGGTGGCTTGTCGTTGGTCGTTCTCTCAGAAGTGTAGACTCTCAGCGTCCCTCAAAAGGTTCTCAAAAGTGATGCCTCAAGGGCTCTTGATGTATGTATGGGTAGGGGTCCAAGGGAAAAGAAGAAGGTAGTAGGAGGAAGAGGGTGTGGTGGCGGATAGAGGTGGTGAGAAGGTGAAAGGAAGAGGGAGGAGGAGTGGCGGGCGGCGATTCCCTCACAATGCAGAAAACTTTTTCAGGGAGTCCATTCCAGGCGAATTCTCGTCATCGTTTCTCAGTGGTGAGTATCAGGCCGTCGGCGTCCAGGTCTCCACTGCGCCGTCACCGCCAAACTTCTGGAGGTTCCAACCCATCTGCTCCGGGTCCCGAAAGTCGGCCGTGGTGCCAGCTGCACGGGCGGCCCCACCCACGATGCACGGGCCTCCGTCCCTCCGTCCTCACAATCGGCTCGTCCTCGACGAGGGTCTTCGCAGAGCCCGGGTGGGCAGAAATTCCACCACTTCTTTGTCGGCTAGGTACCCTGTCCGTTGCACGAACCTTTTCAGCGCGTCCTCATGGATGTCAAGCGGCAGTCCACGATGTAATGGGGATCCGTCCAGGTTCACGACCAAGTATGACGCTCGGCCAGTCCTTCGGGCGATCTTGAAGGGTCCTCTCCAACGAGGTTGCAGCTTTGGTGGCTTCCCTTCTTGAACTATCATCACCCATTCGCCCTCCTGCAAGGAAGTTCCTTTGCGCTGGTCGTGTCGGTCTCTTCTGATTTGCGATTGGGCTAATGAGCGGCCGTTCATCTCGTCCACGATTTCCTCGCGCTCTGCCACGTGCTGGAGGACCAATCGAGCATGGTCTTCTCCAAGGGGCCACAATCGTGTCCCGTCCTGTAATGAGGTTCGGAGAGACTGGGTATCCCGACCAGGGAACTCGGCACCCAATTCCGTCTGGGGTCTCACCCCATAAAGTAACTCATGCGGCGAGTATCCCAGTGAGGGTATGATTCGGCAATTCAGGTTCCTTGCTGTAGTTCCCAGACTGAGGTCCCAGTCGGTCGGTTGGCTAACAGTCTTGTTTAAGGTGACCTGAAAGATACGGTTTGTGACTTCAATCATACCTACGCTCCGGTGGGACTTCGACGGGGCGGGGATCCGCAAGATGTGCCTCTGCATCAGGAAGTCCCCAAATTCTGCGGACACGAAGGTCGGACCGGGGTCTGAGTAAAATGCCATGGGAGTCACAGACATCCCATCCAGCCAAACTCCCAATTTAGTACATGCTTCCGTCGCCTGAGTCCCGCGGCAAGGGAAGACCCAACAGAACCGGGTAAAGTAGTCCACCACCACGAGTACATGTCGGATTCCGGATCCAGCTGCGGGAAAGGGTCCCACGTAATCAATCCCCAGTACCAAGAAGGGTCTGTCCACAAAAACCGGTTGGTCTGGTGCTTTAGGGCGGTTTGGGGCGTGTTGAGCACAGGCGTAGCACCCAGCTATGTACTCAACCACGTCTCCTGCAACTCGTGGCCACCAGACTTCTCTCAGCAGGTTCCTTTTCGTGATATCCGGGCCAAAATGCCCTGCTCTATCATGTGCTGCCTCCAGAGCCGGCCGGACCTCTTCTTCCCTCAGACACCGTACCCACTCTCCAGAACGCTCCCGGTACCAGAGTGTTCCTTGGTTCCACCAGAACCTCCTCGTCTTGTCTTTCATGCGATTTCTCTCGTGCCGGTCCCATTCCGACGCATGGTGCCCCAACAATGTCTTCACAATGTCCCCGTACCAAGGGTCGTTCATCCATTCAGCTAAGGTCCCTTCCGAGCCTCCGTCTAATATGGCCATTGCCAGTTGTATCAGGGAGTGTTCTTTGTCAATGGGAGTGGTTGAGGCGTGGTGCGCGTCATCCAAGGATGCAATTGCAGCACCGAAACCCTCACCATCTCTCCATCTCCATGTTGCTCTTGTTGGTCCCTCAAACTGTGAGGCGCACGTTGCCCACATCGCGGTTACAGGGTTTTCAGGGGTCTCCCGCTCGGTCTTCAGACGCAGCATCTCCTCGTACCCCCCGACACCATCTTTCCATCTCCACTCTCCCTCCTGTGTGAGGGCTCCCAGCTGGTCTGCTCCCTCTGGCGGCTCACATCCGTCCCCAGCAAAGATGGTCCTTGACAACGCATCAGCCACCTTATTTCGTGGTCCCTCAATATAGCGGATGTCAAGGTTCAGCAATCTCAGTTCGGAGACCCATCTTGCGTAGATGCCTTCATGACTAGAGGACTCCAGGAACCACGTAAGGGGTTTGTGGTCCGTGTACACAGTGGATCGTTGTTGCGCCTTAAAGAAGTGGTTGTGTCTTCTGCAAAATTCAACAATGGCGTACAGTTCCCTCTTGTAAGTTCCATAGTTTCTTTGGGTCCTCGTGAATAGGAAAGAGTCGTACAAGACCGGGTATTGGATCCCATCCCTCGGCTGTATGATAGCGCACCCTCCCCCATATCCACTGGCGTCAGAGTACATGTGGCAGGGGAGGTCCCATTGGAAGCCACTCATCTCCATGGCGTTGCAGGCCTGGTCTCTCAGCAGAGCAAACGAGAGGGCTTCGGCCTCTCCCCACCTCCATTCGACGTCCCCGGTAAGCCGGTTGAGGGGTCTTGCGATCTCCGAGCAGTTCTTGATCCACCTTCGGCACGGTCCCAAGGTGCCCAGGAATTGCCTCACTTGAGTAACGTCAGTTGGAGTTGGGAACTCTCTCAGCTTAGCAGATCTTTCTGGCTTTATGGTCATAATGCCTCCCACCCGGTGGACCCAGCCTACAGCCAGCATCTCTGTCATTCCAATGGCCACCTTCTTGAAACTCAACTTCAGCAGGGACCACAAAAGCCTTGGGAGGAGGTGATTTTTAACAAAGTGCCACAGTGCTTCCATGCTTTCGAATTTCCCGAATATGTCGTCCATGTAACTTTCCAAAGGCGTGATACCCCCTTCCGCCATAGGTGCCAACAGTGAGGGTTCCGCCTTAGGCCCTGGGATGGGTCCAAGGGCTACTCGCATAGCCTCGGTCATAGAGAACGCTGCCGACTGCGTTCCCTGTGGCATTCTGGTGGCTTGTAGTTGAGGGAATCCCGGTACGCTGAAGGCTAGCAGGTGCCTCAGCTTGGTGTCCACAGGGATGGACCAGTATGCGTGTTTTAGGTCGAACTTGCAATAGGCCTTCACCCTGGGGTCCGATAGTTTGTCATGTAGGTCCGCCAACAATGGGATGGCAATCCCAGGTAGGTCCTCCGTCACGTGGGAGTAGTTCGTGGTAAACCGTTGTTCAGCCCAAGGGTCTGTCAGATCTTTCTGTACCATGACCGGTTCCGCACTCCATGCCGACAGTTCCCCATTGGCAGCTACTGTCGATTCGAACATCCCCGCAGCCAGACCCTCGTTCACAAGCCGGTTCATCCAGTAGGCTTGAGGCTCTGTCCACCTCCTCCGGGGCGAACGGTTCCATGGCTTGGTCCCCTCCTTCAGCCTGGGCTTGTGCACGAAGAGATCCGTTGGTGGGATATCGGCCACCGTAGTACCTTCCAGGTCTCTGTACGTATAAAACGTCCTCATCACGTCTTCTCGCATATCATCAGCAACTAGGGGTCCCAGCTGGATTCCGCTCCCCTCGAACCAAGTCTTCACCACTTCCAGAGGAGTGGCCAGGTCGGTCTCCCGCCGCCATATTCTCCTCTTGGTGGGGAAGGGCACGTCATTCCCATCGGCCCAGGGTCCCGGCCAGTTTTCAGCATTGATTTGGGGTTCGGCCCCGCGGGGTGGGAGCTTCGATGACTTGCTCAAACAGCTGAAGCCCAGTTCCCAGTCATCCCAGTCGGGTTCCCCGTTGTCTTCGCGACCTTGTTGGTTGGCCATCACCTCATCAGCTGCGTAGTTCATACTCAGGGAAAACATGGTCCCATATGCTCTCATTACATTAGGATTTGCCGTTAGGCGTGGCGCGTGTGACACCAACCACACACCAGGTACCGACAGCCACTGTGAAAAAGGTATGCTTTCAAAATCCAGTTGGTCCGTCCCAAGATCGAGCAGTTTACTGACGTGCTGGGGTCGAATTGGTAAAGCTAGTTTCCCGCGCTCTCTGGGGTCTCATCTTCATCTTGACTCTCACCATCCGAGTCATCTTCTCCTGAGTCTGAGAGGGAGGAGTCCGTCTCTTCTTCTTCGCCGGAGTCACTGTCGGTAACCTCTTCCACCTCTGGTTCGTCAATTTGGTCCATCCCTTTGTATGCTTGCAGCAGCTCAGGAGAGTCTGGGGCCAGTAGAATTTTCTGCCTCGCCATGAGTGTCATGACTGGTCCCTGCAGGCTCTTCCGGGTCTCTCCTCGGGCTAGGTCCCCAATCTCCAGAGTGTTTGCCCCAATGTCAAATGTGGCGCGCACATCGAACAGCCACGGGAGCCCCAGGAGCAGAGCTACCTCTTCCCTGTGTGGGACCTTCTGCGGGTTGACTATGGCCCATACTTCTCGGGTTATGTCCATACAAGTGATTCTCATGACCACAAAATGCGTTACCGGTGTTCGGTGGCCATCTGCGTTGGTCATGATGAGACCTTTGAACCCCACAAGCCCGAGGTCCCTCACTGGTATAGCCCTTTCTTGCACAAATTGCTGGGAGATGAAACTGGACTCCGAACCTTGGTCTGCCTGCACCAGGTCCCTCGGGATGACGAAAGACCGTTGGGTCTTCGTCGCAGTGTCCTTTATGGTCATCACGACCGGCAGTCTAAAGGATTTGGGGTTGAACTTTCGGTTCCCGATGAGCGAGGTGTTGTGGGAGTCCCTTCCCATCGTTGCTGCCCGCACAGAGACGACGGCTGGTTGCTTCCCCTTGCTCTTCCGGGAAGCGGATCGTCTTGACGAGAGCTGGCGAAATTGCTTGGCGCCCTCAGGGCTAATTTGCCAGAAGTCCACCAGTGAGAGGGGGACCATCACCTTCCGAGCCATGTCTAACCAGTCAACTTGTCCCAGTCCCTCCCGAGCGTTGATTTCCACCAGGCCTCCAGCCCTCTTTCTGACTTTGCGGACCTTCTGCGCCGGGGGCGTCTGGGAGGTTCTGAATGGGTTTACGGCTTCGAATGGGTTCCCGGTTGTCTCAGCGGTCTCACCTCCTTCAGCAGCTCTAGAAGATTCCCCCTCTTCCTCCACTGCCTCTACTCGGACTGGGATCCCTCCGGCCGCCTTCCTCTTCTTTGCCGATGGCTCAAGTCCTGCGGCAAGGATCATGACGTCCACCATCTGTTCCGTGGCTCCCCGCCACTTCTCCCCTTCCCCAAGGAGTCTCTCCACCTTCTTTAACAGCTTTCGGGAGGCTCTCCCCTTCCCCGAGGCTTTTCCCTCACCAGACTTCGCGGTTGAGAGCTTTGCAGACACATATCGGTCCCATTCCCCGTCATCATCATCCAGTTCCGAAAAAGGAAGGGAGGACTCTTCGAGCTCTTGCACTGACTCAGCCGACTGAAGAGTTACCAGGCGGGCACCAACATCTGACACGGGGGTCTCCAGGCCGGGCGAAGAAGAGGAGGTAGATGAGCTTTCGCTGATGGAAGTCTTCCGGTTCCCTTGCATGCGGGTCTCCTCCTCCTCATGCATAAATTGTTGATAGTATAATTGTGCGGACTTCATGTCTACAGTGCCCCCGGGAGGCGCATCTCCCTGTCGGTCCTGGGGTTGGAATACCATCGATTTCAGGTAGGCACTCTCCCAGCTCTGGAGGTGCTTGTCTGGAGGCGTACGGCAGTTGGAGGAATAGTGACCTGGGGTCCCACACTTGAAGCAGACTGATACTCCCGTTTGCATAGGGATGGATCCATTCACGTATCCATTTGCTGACGTCTTTCGGTCAGGGAGACGGGGAAGATTGGGATTGGGCTGGTTCCATCCGCCGGGCCTGCCAGATCCTCCGCCGGATCGGTTTCCCGCATTTCGAGGGAGGGTGGTTCCCCTGCGGTTATCTACGTTAGGAGCGGAATTGCCATTCCAATTGGTCCGCTGGTTTGGGTTATGAGCCTGGGTTTGAGACGAAGGCCGTCCCACCGCTTGGTTGGGGGTCTCTTCAAAGTGCACCTGTCGGCGAATCTCCGTCTGAGGCGGAGGAGCGGCTGGGATGTAGGTTCCCTCGTTCCAGTAGGCTCCGGCGCCGGGTCCTGGGTGCGAGCTTTGCTGCTCCCATGGGCGGACAGGCTGTCCTTGGTGTGAGTACTCCCCATAACGAGGGTATGGTCCCCTCTCCAGGGCATAGGGTTGATTCCATCCCGTTGAGCCTCCGTCCAGCCGATGTGGTTCCAAGGATGATCCCTCGCGGTTGCCCATACGAGAGCTCCGGGCCTGGACTGCTGTCCCATTGGCTCCCATCCCACTGATGTAGGTATCCGGGTCCATCCCAGTGACTCGGGCCAAGGCGCGTTCCAGATTGGCAGTCCGTTCCCGTTCCATGCGGTTCTTTTCCCGCTCCTGTCTTCGTTCAATGGCCCGTTGGGCCCTGTACACGGTCTCCATAGCATCTCTCAGGCTCCCAGCGGAGGTTGCAGCGTGGCTCATCACCTCATCGTAAAGATCCTGGTCGTGCAGACCCTCAATGGTTTCGTAGATGATGCGTTGGAGAAGACTCTCCTCTGACAGCGTCAATTGGTCGGGTGTGTTGGCACTGCGGTCTCTCGACCCTGAGTTATGGAGTAAGTTCAAGGCTCGGTCAAAGTATGCACGTAGGGTCTCGTCTGGCTTCTGGGCCAACTTCTGCGTCACAAAGGATTCCACGGGGTGAGTGACGGTGGGATACTGCTTCAGCAGGGCTGCCTTGTAAGTGTCCAAATCGGAGTGGTCAGCACGGCCAGAGTCCGCCCGGTCCACGATGTTCCTCAGCGGGAGACTGCTGTCCACGAAGGCGGCTGGGGGTCCGTCCAATCTTTGGTTAATGCCACGCACTATGGCGCTCGGGAGGTTCCCGCCAGGCCTCTGCCGAATAACGTCTTCCATGCTTCCAAGCCAGCGATGGATAGCGGTCTCGCCTTTGAAGGGTCCTAGGGGGGCTAGGCTGCTCTGGTACGCCAGGGCTCCCAACATTGCCTGCATAGTGTCCATGGGGCGATCTTGGGGCTGGGGGCTCCGGACCGATGGGTCTCTCGACCGACGAATAGGATCCGAGGTTGGGGCGGGAGTAGGGTTTTGAGGGTGGTGAGTAGGGTTTTGATGGTACATTCCCTCGGTGTGGTGAGTCTCACGGACGTTGGCATATGGAGAATCTCCCTCCTGTAGGTCTGGGTGGTATGGGTCGCCCATGGTGGTTCCGCCGGTTTGTGATGGGGAACGACTCGTCAGGTGTAAGTCCTGAAGTCCCTGGACGGTCTCAAGGTAGCGGGTTGAATTCCTCGAGGCGACTGTGGAGGGTCTCTCTGGGTGCTCACTCAAAGGCTCTTCGTCCTCACTGGAGTTCGAAATGACAGAGGAGGATCCCTTTGGGCTGGGGGCTACTCGAGGTTCCTCTTGGATGGTTTCTTCCTGCACGGGTATAGGTTCCACGGTTCTCAGATGCTGGCTAGCAAGCCCACTGTGCTTTATCTCCCTTTCAGGGTCAGGGGGCAGGGTGCTCTCTTGAGTCTCCTCGGATTGGACCGTCATGCACAACTCTTCCTGGTGATGATGATTCCCAACCTTTTCCAAGGAGGGAAAATCGGGGGGGAGAGAGGGGGTGGGTCTTGCGTCAGAGATTACCACTTTGGGCAAGTGTTGGGTGGGGGGGTTTCCCGATTGGGCGTCAGTCCCTTCTTCTTCCAGCGGGAGCAGGTGGTCTCTGGCGGTTGTAATGATCCCTCGCAACTCACCAATGAGTTTGTGTACTTCCTCCTCAGGCATCAATGACGTGTCAAGCGAGAGGGAAGGAGCCTCTGCAGTGAGGGGTAGTGGGAGAAGAGGGAGCGTTGAGGGTAGGATAGTGAGAGTATGGGGGAACGAGTATGAGAGGGGTATGAGAGAAATAGTGTAGGAGAGAGGTGAAATGAGACTGCGACTCAGCGATGAACGTGTATACAGACGGTCTGGTTCGACAGTCTTCTTCAGGGTCCGGCAAACGCGTCGACTTGGCCTTCTCCCAGCAGTTCCGGTGGTCCTCTTCCACCGAGAGGCCTGGGACCCAGGTGATGGCTCAGTCGTTCGCAGTTGGGGTAGGTCCTCCGGGGAACCAACTGGTCCTCGAGGTCTCCCGCGCCAGGAAAACAACAGAAGATGACGATCAACAACGAAAGACCCCCTGTCTCGGTCACCAGAAAAATGGAGGTCTCACAGGCAAAGGGATTCGGAAACGGAATTCGAGTGTGTGTGTATTATCTAGGTTCTTCTCCTCCCGCACGAAGAATGGGTCTAGCTATATACTGGGGTACAAAGGGGGTACGTTCCTGCCCTCCATCACCCAGCTCGCGCCACTGTCCTTGTACACTAACCAACTGGGACATTTTTGCGGCTGCGGCTTTATTACAAGCTGCGGATGACCTCGACGCTCATAGCCGATGAGCGGTGATTGCAGGTACCTGCATGTAGTATTGCCGCACACTTCTGCTTGGTCTCAGTGTCCGATACTGTACGAGTTATTCGCTCTTACTCGTACATACAGCATCGGAATGCCGCAGGCGTCGGAATGGCTGGCCAGCCTCTTGTGTTCGCAGCAACTGGCTGTACGCACCCGGTCGAGGAATGTGCCTTGGGCAGGACAGACATGAATTCGTTTTGGCTTGCCGCCCTCGTCTCTTCCCTGCTCACCCATCAATGCTACCTGGATCAATTGCTCCTCTCCTGTACTCGTAATACCTAGCAACATCAGTAGCATGCCTTAACTTACCTTGGTGTCATGCTTGCTTTGCTTGGAGCTGCATTGGCAGTACGAATACATGCGCACAGTACGCGTTACTCCGTACGTCTCAAAGCAAAGCATTGATCGAAAAAAGCCTCCTAATCCCGTTCGTCAGCCAGCAGCAGGATTCGCCCTCATCTCAGCTGCATTGTCCGTATTATTCCGTGTCACAGGCCGAATCAATGCGCCTGTGCTCCTGCTCGGTCCATTGCCCATCACCTGTGCCTTACTCGTACTATGAGATGGATGAGGACCTGTACGGAGAGGTACTGCTAGCCAGAGTGACGCTGGTAAACCGGCGGTCCCTTATCTTGGGAGGGGGCGAGTCGTCCCTGTTTCGCGCTTGGTGTGTAGGAAAAAAAGGTACTAAGGGTAAAGTACCAGTACTTGCAAAAGTCGTATGACGGTACATTTCGTCATGCACCACTACAAGTACACCCTTCAGTAGCCTGCAGTGACAACCTTGAACCTTCCGAGTCCTCCGCCGCTCCATCTTTGCTGTATGTACCTGTAAGCCATATGTGCCCAGCCTAGGTCATACAAGTACTTGCAGTCCCTTGATTTGGCTTTTTATGCATGCTCGTGACAATGCCTAGAGCAAAAAGGGTGGCTTGTTTATCGGAGCGTCTTTATCTCGACCACCGAGGAACAACTTGCAGCAAGTACATATCCCTAGAAAGAATCGAGGTAGCACGAGGGGGTTCGTCAGGTACCTTATATGCACTCCAGTCTGTATGCAACCGAGTCTGGGCAGAATAAGCCCAGTGCATGCAATATTGGTAGAGTAGCCAAGGTTTCTGCCGCGTGCGGTACGGAGGACGGAGGACCCAAATAATACCGACAACGAGCACCAGTAGTCGCACTTGACAGAGGTAGCACTACGGAACAGCCGATGGAGCAATCAGCAGCAAAAGAGCTCAAGCTAGCAGTAGTAGTACTCGTAGCTGGCCATGGTCAGCTCCCCGGTACGCTTGGTTGCCGCATCTCGTTTCAATAGGTAATCATAATCAATGCTTCGAGAAGATGCAAGTTCGGACTCAGGCGGCAGCCCGTTCGTCTCCATGCCTGCGCCGGCGCCCTGCTGCCAGACCAGAAGCAAACCGTGTCGCAGAATACGGGTAAAAAGACTCATACTCGTACAGTGCATCCCTCTAGCAGCACCTACCAGTCCGAGTATGTAGAGGGTTCAATGCCGTCCAGAGCAGCCAACATGTGGCAAAGGAGACCGAGTACTCGTACAGTAGATGCCCCAGTTTAAGTCGTGAGACCAGTGTGAGGGGAAAGGCAGAAGGATGGGCTCCGCGCTAAGAATTTTGGCAGCAGTCGGCGCAACTCTCTGGCACGCCAATGCGAGCCTGTGTTGCAGTGAGGAGTGAGGAGTGCGAGAAGAGCCTTGCAGGGCCACCCATAGTAATTTCCACGGCTCCTTTGAAATCAAATCAACGCTCCAATGGTACCGAGTACCAGCATGTCGTAAATAAGGTACCTCTTGCGAGAGTTGCGGCCGTCCAGTCTCAATTTCCGCGTGTCAAAAAGGCATGCAGCTGGCCATGTAACTTGGCCATGTTTGGCGCACGTAGCAATCTGCCTGCGCAGGTACGAGTACTTGTACTCCGTTTGTTTCGTCCGCATGTCAAACACCAATAAGGGCCGCGTTCAGCCGACTTGAGACTTACAGTAAGCCGATTCAGTAGCAGCGATGCAAGTAGGTACTCGTATGTACTCGAACCGGTAGCACAGCAGCTGGAGATGTGCGAGGTGCAGGGCAACAAGGGACAATTCATCGTATACTCGTACGGCCTGTTTTTCCGCGTGCGTAGAATGTACCTCGTACTTTGTCAGAGGAGTATTTGTTAAAAGCACGTACGCAGTCTTCTGTCTGTCCCAGCTCAAACATCTCTCAACTGCTGGTACATGCACTCACAGTTAGCATCAAGGGGGAGAGAGACTTTTGGTGTGCGATGCGAGTACACGCATGGGCAAGCCTCATTTCATGTGGTACTCCGCACCTTCCAATCCAGCCTACTGTGAATGGTACTCCGTGCTACCGCCGGAATTGGCTGTACCATCGAGTCCCCTCACCCTCGCCTCGCAGCGCATCCGGCGAAAACATGGGTACAGTAGGTTGCTAATGAAGAGTCGAGGTCGAGGTGTGGCACCAGCCAGAAAGGCTACAAGGAGGGTGTCAGTAGTAGTAGCAGCAGCAGCAGTAGCAGCAGCAGTAGCATTGATCTGCCAGTGCGTTTTAGGAGTATGGAGCAGCGGTGCTCCGAAGAGGGAGGGAAAAGGGAAAAGGGCACCAGATACCTGGCTTGACGTGGGTTGTGAATGGAGGAAGCGATACCAAGAGCTTCCTACGGCCAAGTCCCAAGTCCAGGGGAGAGGCAGCTTGGTGGATTCGCTCCGGTGAGAGAGTACAAGCGCAGCCACTTCCAGGATGAGGGAGGGTTGGTGCAGTCGCAAGTACACAGTGCGATTTGCAAAGCGGACGATGGGGTACAAAGGGCGTGGACTGTCCTTGAGAGGGGAAGGCTAAGCAGGCCTTGTACCTGTACAGTATTGCGCAATCAGCAGACCAAGCAAGCACCTTGCCTGTGACTGCTGCTGCTAACTTGGCTCAACAAAAAAACAGGAGCATCCATGACGACAGCCTGTTGCTGAGCTAGGAGAAGATGGACGCGCGAGGCTTGCCCGGATCACCAACTGAAGGTCACTGATACGAAGCAGCACCGCAGGATACTGACGAAATGCACATGTGGCGTCGGGTTTCTTCTTCAGCTACGTTTGAAACCTTGTTGGCTCTCAGCTTTTGATGATCAATGGCAACAAACATGCTCGTACTAGCTAGAGATGCTTGGAGATCCATACCTTACCTAGGTTCAATGCCATATCCATCTCCCTGTCCTGTCTGTACTCGTACTGGTATAAGCTGCTGCTGCTCCGTACTTGCGATCCGAGGTCGAGTCGAGACCCAAGTTAAGCGGCATGCATGCTGCCATTTTCACTGCGGAGAACGGACAACGTACAAGTATGGACAGGTCCAAGTGCAGGCAGGAGAGGAGCCACTTACACGCAGTTGCGGTGCAGTGCAAGTGCAGGCATTGCGGAAAAAGCTCGATGCATCCATGCTTGCTTGTATGTACTCGTGCGAATTGGTCCTGCAGCGCCGTTAGGCGAGACAATTGACATCAAATCAATGCCTCCATCAGTACCTGTATGGCTGTATGGCTGTATGGAGCATCAATGAGATGGAGGCTGTATGGAGCAGAGAAGAGAAGAGCAGAAGTCGCCTCCCTCGCCTCGCCTCGCCGAGTACAGCACAGCACAGCAAATTAGATCAAATGGATCGTCTACCAAGGTGCGTTGCTGTTGCTGCTGCTGTTACCTCAAACGTCGCTGCAGCAGGTACTCAGACACTAGGCATTTCCAGGGAGCAGGTACGAGTACCTGCTGTCGGCAAACATACCCCGTGCCCAGTGTGTGTTGCCCAGTGTGTGCCCAGTGCAAAACAGCCGCCTGTCCCCAGCGCCCATAGTGCCGCCTATTGCAGCGCTCCGGACCCTAACTAGAGTCTAGCAGCCCAGTCCTGCGTGCTCCATATGAGTACGAGTACCTCTGTCGTAGCGCTTCGTACCCAGTACAGCAAGTACCCAGCACCACCCCCCAACCCCAAGCCCAGAAAACAGTCACCCCTCCAGGAGGGAACGTGGGAAAAAAAAAAAGTGAGAGCGTGGGCGAAGGAGAGAGTGTGTGGGTGGTAGCTTTTTAGGCCGTTCGGCGCGTGCGCGCGTCCCTCCGCAGCCCGCACTCACAATCACTCGCCCATAGTAAAAAGGCTGCTTGGCCCTCCCCCCATACAGACTCGCTCCCCTTCTCCCTCTCCCATACAAATTCTCCCATACAAAATCCTCCCATACAAACTGCACCCGCGTCTTCGTCGCAACACAACGCGCCTATCTGGTGAGTACCTTGAATTCGCCGCGCATCACAGCCAAGCACCAGGTCACCAGCAACCACGTCTTGTGCTTCGTGCACTGCACCCAGTTAGCTGGTCCCGAGTGTTTTTGAGTTGTTTTTGAGCTTCATTTTTGCCCTCGCAGCGTTGCTCTTGGTGATGCAGCTTCTGCACCTCGAGACGCAACTCTTGCTCTTCCCCATTAGCACAGCACAGCACAGCTCCCCTGCCCAGCTTCAACACGCGCGCTCACTTGCGCGGTCGCATTTGAAGAGCGAAAAGCTCGACATCGCAACCGCGCTCGTCTGCGGGATAAAAATTCCCAAGAGTATGGAGATGGCCTCACAAAACACTTTTTTGAGCTTCAAACTCTCTTTCACCCGCGCAAGCAGCCTCAATTGCACTTTCGGTGCCTCACCTGCTACCTCATGCCTAGCTCATTGAGCTGCACCAAGCAGAGCTACCCCTCTACCTCAATGCCTCTACCTCTACCTCTACACAGCCCACTTCCGCCATGTCGTTCGTTTTACCTTTGCAGTGAAGCTTAGTGGCTATCTCTACTTGGTCGCGTTCTACTCTTGTCACTCTCTCGCTTCACCCACCACTCACTCGATTTTCATTTCACCTCACTGAAGAAGATGGCGGGACTAACTCCATTCTAGAAATCACATAGCCAAAATGCCCAAGGCCGCAGCAGGAAAGCGTGGTGCCAAGGACGGTGGCAAGAAGCGCGGCAAGAAGGGTATGTTGTCGTGTACTCGTCGACAGCTGTGTGGCATGTGGCTAACTTTATTTCTCAGACCCCAACGCTCCTAAGCGCGGTCTCTCCGCCTACATGTTCTTCGCCAACGAGCAGCGTGAGAACGTCCGTGAGGAGAACCCCGGCATTTCATTCGGCCAGGTTGGCAAGCTGCTCGGTGAGCGCTGGAAGGCCCTGAATGACAAGCAGCGTGCCCCCTATGAGGCCAAGGCTGCCGCCGACAAGAAGCGTTATGAGGATGAGAAGCAGGCTTACAACGTACGCGCTTTCGCTCAACCCCATTGAATTGCATCAAACATGAATGCTGACTTTGACTTTGACAGGCCGACCAGGAAGAGGACTCATCGTAAGCGGGGGATTTGCCATGGTGGAAAATTCAGAATCATGGTTTAAGTGATTCTTTCTGCAATGATTCACGAAGCATTGGGCTGAGGATTAATGGCAATGGGCCGCTTCGCCTTGCTTAGCCAAACATGACAGGCCCAGGCTGGTGATGTCGATTTCTTTGTATTATGGGCAGGACGGTGTTGTACGAATGCACGGAATGGGTTGCGTACTATTTGCTTTCAGGTGCCGGAATTCAACGGAACAGGGTCTCGCATTCTTGTAATTGAGGACGGGGTAGTGGCCGGCAGAGCTACAATGCGATATCAAATTAACTTTTGCGTGAGCTTCATTCATCGTAATAACAATGAAGCCACGGCCATGAATTGACAAGATGAACATGTTAAAAAACATGGACAATTGCAACCACACATGACATGCTCTTGGTCTCTTTATTTTGTCTCGTTGTTTTGTCACATCTCCTTCTACCAACGTTGATGGCTTGAGTTGATGGATTTTGTGATTACTACGGAGTACCTTGGTATGGCTTCACACAGCTCTCTCTTCTTACCTGTGGCTACGAGTACTCGAGCTGCAAGTTACTAAGCTATTTTCGACGTGGCTGGTGAGACGAAGAAGCTCTCTCGGATGGGCGGTGGAGGTGGCGGTGTGCAGCCGGCACGGATCAACCCAAGCCTGCGGAGCCTCAAGACCCCGGAACCCGGAAGCTCTCCTCCGTCTACGCCAAATCTCAACATGAGTGCAGGGAGAATAGAGAGAGAGCGAGAGAAAACACGAGGGCGAGAATAGCTGCAAAAAAAAAAAGGGAGAGGAGAGGGCCGGTGGACGGAAGCCCGGGCCGCCCCAAGCAAGCGTCGCTATCCTCTCCACACTCTCCGCTTTATCCTCCCTCATCTTCCTCAGCCTCAAATGGCGGCTCTGCGACTACAGTACTCGTATGTCGGTGTCGGTGTCACCAAGGCTAGTGAACTAACATGCTGCCACAGAAAAGATGCCTGCAGGCCGTTAGCCCACGAAAAAACAACAAGTTGAGCCCATTCTCTCATAATTCTCCAGCCACAAATCATCACATCACCGCGCAGCATCACCGCTCAATCAGATGCCCGGCTGCTATCTGTTGGCCCAGCGTCCGCTGCCTCTCCACCCGAAGCGAGCCAATGGTGCGCAGCTTGTGCGAACATGAACATGCTTTGCTGCATCGGGGACCATGCAAGTGCCGGCCCAATGCACCGCAAACCGTCGGGTCGACACACGCTTGCGCTTGCTTTCGTGGCATGCTGTGAGCTGCTGCGAGCCTCGCGCTGGGTCGGGGTCGAACCCGCCACCTGCAGCATGGGGTGACCTGACTGGGCTCTGGCGCTGCTGGCGATGCGATGCACCAGTTGGTCATCCGATGGGATGCTGCTGCTGCTGCTCTTGACTCTTGACGGACGCAGGGAGCACAATCAATCTATGCCGGACACGCTGGCACGCTGCATACTGTATGTACGGTTGTGTGTGTGTGTGTGTGTGTGCGTGCGTGTGTGTCTCAAGGCCCAAGGCCGGTTGGTGTTGGTGTTGCGAGTGACGCCCTTGTTCTTCTTGTTTCTTCTCCCTCCTCTGCATCTTCTCCCTTTTGCCCCCCATCCCATCCCATGCATTTGCATTGGGCTGCCACCGGTTTTCCGTGCCACAAGCGTGGGAAGATAGATGCCCCTCCATGCCGGGTTTTGATGTTGCATGGCTCTGCCTCTTGTTGCTCTCCATCCCCCGCCCGCCCCGACTTTAACTACCGGTCCACCCTGCCACTCCGACATTTCGATTTGATCTGGCTCCGACCCAATCTTTCGGATCGTTGTCTGATTGTCTTCCACTGACAAGAGAGGCGCAGTCTTTTTTCTCTTCTTTCTTTTATTTTTCCATTCTCCCCAACCTTTTCCTGTGGTTGGCTCACATGTGCAACGAATCGTATATCGTATGAGGTTGTTGTAATAGCCAATCCAATTCCACCGGCTCCGGAACGTGAAGCGGCTAGCCCAGCTGTTGTGAGAGAGGCCTGGTAGAAGAAGAAGAGAACAAAAAAAGGTATCGAGTTGACTGGATACCGCTTGACTCGCATTAATCCGCCGTACACCCGATTCATTCCATCTGGACCAGGCCATGCTTGGATAGGCCACAGCGATCCTCTTGGAATATTCGTCTTTTTTTCGATCCATATTAATACTATTACCGCCGTCATATTCCGTCTACATGTTTTCTAATCACACCATGGAGCTTGGTTCACCTAAGGAGGATCCCGCAGCCTTGGTAGACGCCCATCTACTCAAGGGATGCTGCTTGGAAGCAGAGAGGTCAGATAGTGTCTGGCTGCGGCTCGAGGGCTTGTTCCTCGCCATACCAGAACCGAATCGTCGGCATTTGAAGCCACTCATCGACGAGATCAAGACCTCTAGCCTGATCCTGCGAGAGCTGGCCGACCTGTCCCAAGTTCACCAAGACCGCGTGCCGCTGGTGCTGGATCCCCTTAATACCATCCTGCCGTGCATGTCACGGTCTCTACGGGACATCACAACGCACTATGAGAACCGAAAGTTGACAAAGGTAAACCGCTGGCGAACAATGTTTCACGACATGACCAACGAGGCTGGCGGTCTGCAACTGCCGCAGCGGTTTGTTGTGTATAACCATTATCTTTCTGCCATCCGAGACTTGCTATCCAGGTAATAAAAACATTGCTTTTGACGTCTGACGTTGTCTTGGTCTAGGCTGCTGACATGTACATCAAGATCGCCCAACTTCGACCTCAACATGATGGAAGCTTTCCGCCTGCAGATAATGAATTTGCGGGAAGCGAGAGGAATCCGTATGTGCAGTCAATTCAAATTCACCACGTCAGAAAAATTGCTCTCGATACTAACAAGAGACTGTCTATAGCTCCGCCTCCAATACAGGCCGGTCCTTTGGTTCGCTATGGGAGTATACCACCTGCAGACATGGACCCGGTAAGGGATTTTTTGCTTTTTTTTTTTTAACATGTTGACATATCACTTACATGTGTTGATTCAGTCCGTTCACTGGGCCGAGCAAATCTTTTCTCTACCCCTGCCATCCCGGTCACCTCTAAAAAGCCAGCTCCCGTAAGTCATCAGAGCCCCCCTCCCCCGTAGCTACAACAAGAAAAGCGTATATTCAACCATGAATATTTTGACAGATCCGAGTCATTTGGACCACATCGGCCATGGGGCCATCTTAGCATCCCTAACAATTCAAAGGTTTTATTCAGACGGTAGGGTCTATCCACGCAATGCGATATGCCAGCAACAGCCTTGCTAATTTGACAACTCTAGGCCCATTGATGATGACAAGATTTCCCTCATCGCCTATTCCGATGGACGAGATGGCTCACCATTTCTTCTACTTCGGACATTTTACATGGGCGGACCATGGTTCTCGGTCCGCGGCGTGCACGAGCTGTGCATTCAGCGGGAGAATGATTCTATTCAGTTCAAGAGATGGAGCCGCTCTGAAAACTGCTCCAAACTCTGGGCAACACTGCGCTTTCAGACTTGGGAAGGTATGTCAGCTCACAACCCTAACGCGTTGAATATTTTGTCACAATAAGTGTTCGCGGCCGCAATGAAAGGCCATTACTAACAGGGATGTTTCAGAACTCATTCTCATGTACTGCACCTTTCTAGCTCTCAAATCTAGAAACACCCTAACAATTCAACTGGGGACCAAGGAATACACCCTAAAAGGCGAACGGAAGCTCTTCCAAGCGTGAGTCCCATTCATTCCTCTTCACTAAATGGTTCTTGTTTGTTGCTAACGTCTCCGAACCAGGTGCATCTTGGACGACGGCTTCAAGCACTCACTCATCGTTTATGAAGATAAGCATACAGGCGGCCGCCGCCTCCACGTCGCCGTTTGGGAAGGGGAGCTGCGCCAATGTCCCGTCTGGACGGCTTTCGGTATGTCACGTTTCCTTCTTTCCCCTTATTTAGGAAAAAATGAAGAATTAAAGGGCATCAGTATGTATATTCAAGACTAACAGCCCGCTTGCAGTAACCCATCAATCCGCATCGCCCACCTGGCTCAAGCGGGTCAGCCGCAAGAGAATCCGCCTGGCCGACATTCAGCTGTACGTTTTCTGCCAGCAGTACCGGCAGCAAGCTCAGCGAAAGGGTTCCGGCGGAGCATTCGAGCTTCAGTTTTACAACGAAGAGGGTGAGTAGTCCTGAACACAACATCTTAACTCGTCCCCCAAATCCCAACTTCTTTTCTAACACATCTCCATATAGCTGCCCAAAGCTTCAAAGATCTCTTCTGCGCCCCTCCTATTAAATCGAATACTTCGCGGCCCATCACTCCAAGACCGAATACTCCCAGGGCGGTATCTCGACCAACGACCCCAAGAGCTTAATTTCAAGCGGATTCGCCCACCCCTGTTATCCTCTCTTCTTCTTGTTAATCAATTTTTACAAAAAAACGTCTCAAGCAACGCTTGTCAATTTTATTTGTTTCCATCTTATTTTTTATATTTTTTATACCCTCTCAACATCTACAAAGTTTTTTAACGACGATACGAACGATAATCTGATGCCCGGCTACTCATTTCAGCTCTGGCGAATGGCGTTTTCATATTTTCCGCAAAAAGAAAAGTTTATATGAGAGGTTCACTGAAGACAATCAATCACCTTTTACGAGGAATTTTGTTTTTAACTTGTTGTGTTTTTATTTCATGAATCGTCCACTCACGACTCCAACTTTATTTGAACATGAGCATGAACATGTCAAGTTGGAACTTTATTTGAACATGAACATGTCAAATTGGGTTGATGACCATGTTATTGTTATGAATAATGATTTATCTGACTTGAAAAAAAAAATTTTAACTTCAAAATTTTTTGTAATTCATTGCTTTTAATACAGCTATTTCTTGCTGGGCATAATCTCATGCGGTTTTGATTCCCTCCCTCCCATTTCAAACACTACGCTTCAAATTAAAATAATAATGATTTCATCAAAACGATCAGATGCTTAGGTCTTGACATCGGGCTCGTCACGGCCAATGTGCTGCTTAAACTTCAACAGCTCAGTAGCAAACTTGACCTCGTCCTTCAAAAAGTCTTGAGCATCAAGATCGTACTTGGAAGGATCGCTGGTGTGCTGCTCAATGTACAGGCGGATGGTGGCACCGGATGAGCCCGTACCAGAGAGACGGACGACAATGCGGCTGCCAGAGGAGAAGCCGGCGTACAGGCCCTGGTTGGATGAGACTGAGCCATCCAGGTCAGTGTAGGAGAAGTTGCCAGCCTTGGTGACGGTGCGCTCTGTTCGATTGAGTTAGTCTGATGCTGTTATTTCGTTGTAGAAGAGTGAATTGCTTACCGCCAATGGTGCTGCCCACAAAGTTGGGGTCGGCCACCAAAGCCTCGAGCTCACCAACAACCTTGTTGGCGCCGTCAGAGTCGACATTCTCGTAGTCGTATCTGGTGAAAAAGGTGCGTCCGTATTGCGTCCAGAAGTCCTTCTGGATCTGCTTGATGGAGGGGGTAGCGCCGGGGTTCTGGACACCAAGGGCGGCGATGATGTTCAGCCAGGCAACGACAGCCCACAGACCATCCTTCTCACGGATGTGGTCGCTACCAGTTCCGAAACTCTCCTCACCACAGATGGACAGCTTCTTCGCGTCGAAGAGGGCGCAGAAGAACTTCCAGCCGGTAGGGACCTCGTAGCTGGTGAGACCCTGTGCCTTGGCAACCAGGTCGACGGCGCCGCTGGTGGGCATGGATCGGGCAAGGCCGTTGACGCCGTTCTTCTGGAAGTAGGGGATGAGCTTGGCGTGGTGGGCAATGATGGCGAGAGAGTCTCCAGGGGAGACAAAGGCGTTGGCGCCGTAAATCATGTTTCGGTCACCATCACCATCGGAAGCGGCACCAAAGGGAATATTGTTCTTGTCGACAACCTCGACCAGGGAGTGGGCGTAGGTGAGGTTAGGGTCGGGGTGTCCACCGTTGAAGTCGGGGCTGGGAATGCAGTTCTGGGTGGCGCCGGTGAGTCCAAGCTCCTTCTCGAAGATGGCCTTGCCGTAGGGGCCAGTGACTCCGTGGAGGCCATCAAACAGGACCTTGAAGTCGGGGTGGGAGGAGAAGAACTTCTTGATGGTGTCAAAGTCAAAGATGTCCTTGAGCATGGTGACGTAGTCGGCGGTGCTGTCAATGATCTCAACCTCGAGGGGGCCATAGGTGGTTGTGCCAATGGTGGAGATGTCGATGTCGGGGATGGAAGCAAGCTTATACGACGTCAAGGTCTTGGACGTCTCGTAGATCTTGTTGGTAACGGATTCAGGAGCGGGACCGCCGTTGGCCAGGTTGTACTTGATGCCGAAATCGTTCGTAGGGCCTGATCGAATAACATCCGTCGTCAGCAACTGTCCTTTGCGCTCAGTCTGGCAAGCTTGAGGGACTTACCGCCAGGGTTGTGGCTGGCTGTGAGCAGAATACCACCAGTCGCCTTGCGAAGGCGAATGACATGGCTAGCTGCGGGAGTAGAGAGGATTCCGTTCTGGCCGATGAGAAGCTTCTTGACGCCATACGCGGCACTGATCTTGGCAATCAGCTGGATGACCTCGGGGTTCCAGAATCGACCATCGCCACCGATGACGAGGAAAGCGCCTGGAGAGGCGGGAGAGTGTTAGCTTGGCCTCCTTTCTTGACGGCATCTTGCGCCAGATGAAACAAAACACAGATGAATTCGTACCCTCAGCGCCTTCGGGGATGGACAGCAGGATGCTGGCAACAAAGGCCTCGCTGTAGTGCGGCTTCTGGAAGACGACGACCTTCTTTCGCAGGCCAGAACTGGAGGATTGGCAAGCCAATGTCAGCAATTCAATCCGTGTAAAAGACGATGGCGGGGCAGCAAAGCTGTGACGCACGTTCCGGGCTTCTGGTCCTGGAAGGGCTCGAACTCGACAGTCTGGATGCTAGCACTCATGGCGGCGGATGGGGATTGTAGTGAGATGTGGATTGGGAGAATAGATTGACTAGAATAGAATTGAAGCCAACTGGCTATGGAGAGCTTTTTTATTGCCAACAAGCTCCTAGGAAGCCCAGCAAGCGGGAATAATAGGGGACGTCGAAGCTTTAAGGGGCGATGAGGGGAAGCTTCAAGGAGCTGGTGGTGGGGATTGGGCATCTTGAACAAGCGATGGAGGGGCAAGCCGTGCTGGCGTGGGCTCAATTGGCACTGTATGACCAGCGTCGTCTTGGTGTCGTTCTACAGTGCGGATAGGCCCAATCCCATTGAATGGCAAATCCCAATTCCGAACTGGAGCTGCAGCCGTTGCCTCATGGCGGTCAAAGTCGTGGCCTGGTCCAACGAAAGCCCAGCGCTCGTCCAACAATGACATCAATGACGCGCAATTGGTTGCTTGCTTTGGGCTGCTTTCTTACAAGAATCTCAATAGCTTGCATCAACAGGTTTTTTTGTCCTTCAGTTCCTACGGCAGTTCTACGGCCTACCTACCTGGTTGATGCCCCAAAGATGGCCTCCCTATAGTACCGGGCCTCGTCGATGCTCTCCAGGATGTCGTCCCTCGCCTTGTGGCTCCCCTTCTTCGCCGGCGCCCGCGACAGAAGCTGCGGGCTCCACCGTCGAGCAGCCTCCTTGATCGAGCTCACGTCCAGGATGCGGTAGTGCAGGTGCTCCATGACCCTGCCGTACGGCTCTTTGCGCAGAAAGGCCCTGTCGGCGTGCACGCTGTTGCCGGCCAGCAACGCCGTCCGCGGCTTGGGGATGAACTTTGTGATGTAGCGGTACAGACCCTCGGCTGCCTGGGCCGGAGTGGTGTCTGAGGCTATCACGGCTGCCGTCAGGCCCGAGTTGCCGTGCGTGTTTGTGCACCACTCGTCCATCTGGTCCAGGCGAGAGGCCGGCCAGTGGATGACGGCGTGGAAGCCCTCGGGGTCGATGATGTCGAGGCTTCCCGTCGTCAAGATGCAGTAAATTTCCAGAATCTCCTCGGTGTCGGGGTTCAAGCCCGTCATCTATTATACACGAGAGTCGAGCCTTAGTACTCCATAAGGGAAAAACAAATATGTGGTGAACAGGAAGATTCGACGTCATATCTCACCTCACAGTCGATCCAGACCAAGGCATCGTCCGTCGCCGAGGCATGACTTAACTCGGAACCCGGCATTCTAAATGATCGGATGTAACCACACGGCAAAACTTTAGTTTGAGAATGTAGTGCCTAATGATTGCTGGCGGAGCAAGATGACAAAGAGAAAATCGAGTCTGGTTGAATCGACGCTTGGGAGAGGCGATGCTCAATGTCTCCAGCTCTGTTTTTGGTTTATCCGGGCTAGGACCACCGGTACCGCAGTTGCGCAGAATGCTCCAGGGCAGCACCTTAACCCGGCAGCGACTACAGCGCCGAAAGTTGCCTGTTTAGGGGTCCCGTTCAGCGATCTAGGGGGGCGATCCAGGGAGCTAACAGCACCTAGCCATGTGGCGTCTCAGTGTCTCTCACAAGATTGGCATCAAATGAAAGCTTCCCCTCCCCCACCCAAGCCCAAAGCATGCCCGCGATAAGCAGCGCCCTTCTTCCCCCTCATCGCTAGCGGTTCTAGCACTGGAACGTTGCACATTCTCTCGTCCAATTGCTAAGATGCCGTCGAACCACTGTTTTGAATCGGCTCGATCCTGATTGGGCGACCCCGGTTGGGCTACGGACGGCGTCCCTGGGCTAGCATCCTTGGGCCATTGGCTATATATTACAGACAGACATCGACGACGACTCCGTTTATCAACAGAAAGCAAAGTCTCAACATCATCGTGACTAGGAGCTCGACATTCTAAACTTTGTCTCATATCCATCGTCGCCATGGCCTCGCTCCAGGTCTCCGACGACCCCCATGTCAAGCCCCTTCCGAGGCCTGAAATGTCGGAAGACCCTCCTCGCTTCATCATCATCGGCGCCGGAGCTCGAGGAATCGGCTATGCCAGGGGTATTGATATTGCCAGCAACGGCGTTGTTGCCGCCGTGGCTGATCCCGACAAGTACAGGCGGGAGACGCTTGGAAAGCATCACATCTGGGGTGACAGCAGCCCTGGTGAAGGCCAGATGTTCCTAGACTGGCGCGATTTCGTCGAATACGAGCAGAAGCGGCGCCAGCGAGTTGCCAACGGAGAAAGCAACGTCCCCAAGGGTGTTGACGGCGCCTTTGTCTGCGTCCAGGATCAGATGCACCGAGAGGTTGTCGTTGGCTTGGCACCCCTGGGCCTCCATATCATGTGCGAGAAGCCACTTGCACCATCACTCGAAGACTGTCTCGACATCTACAAGTCTCTCAAACCTCAGCTGAAAACCAACATCTTTTCCATTGGCCACGTCCTGAGATATAGCCCTCACAACATGATGCTGAGGAAACTGCTTGTCGAGGATAAGGTCATTGGCGACATCAACAGCGTCGTCCACACAGAACCCGTTGGATGGTGGCACTTTACACACTCGTACGTGCGAGGCAACTGGAGAAACTCGGCTACTTCAGGGCCGTCGCTGCTGACCAAGTGCTGCCACGATGTCGACCTCATCCTGTGGCTTCTCTGCTCTCCGGAAAAGGCTGGAGAGGGCGAGGCTCATCTTCCCGACTTTGTCTCGTCCACTGGAGGATTGCAGTACTTCAAAAAGAGTCGCAAGCCTGCTGCTGCAGGATCAGCCACCAACTGCATGACTTGCCCTCTCGGCGACTCTGGCTGCAAGTATTCCGCCAAGAATGTATATCTGAGTGCCAACTGCGAGGGAGTCGGGACTGGCAATACTGACTGGCCCGTCACCACTGTCGTGCACGACATTGAAGACTACAAAACCATTGGAGAGCGCCAACAGGCAATCACCAAGGTTCTAGAGGACGACTGGGACGAGTCAACTCCCAAGGACGAAGTCAGCTCGCGCAATTGGTTCGGCCGATGCGTCTATGAAGCAGACAACAACGTGTGCGACGACCAGTTTGTCACCATTACGTGGCCCGAGTCCGTCAAGCCTGCCAAACGTGTCACCATTCAGATGGTGGCTCAAACCAAAAAGCAGTGCTATCGCTTTTCCTACTTCTACGGCGAGCATGGCGAGATTTACACTGATTCTGAAAAGATTGTCGTGGAGGACTTTGCCACGAAAAAGACCACCGTCTACCAGCCGCACATGGAGCACAAGGGCCACGGCGGCGGCGACCTGGGCCTCACGAGGCAGTTTGTCCTGGCCTGCGACCGTGTCAAGAACCACGGATGGGAGGCCGAAAAGGCCCAAAACGAGTTTGTAGGCTGCACCGTGGAAGAAGTGATTCGCAGCCACGCAATGGTGTTTGCCGCGGAAGAGGCTCGTGTGAGTAATACGGTTGTCAGCTGGCCGCAATTCTGGGAGAAGGCCACCAAGGAGTAAAGCTGTAACCACATTGTCTTGAGTAAGGGGGCTTTGAGTCTATCATGACCTGTATGAGAAGCTGACGGCTAAGGCGAGAAGGTGGATTTGTTCGTAATATTTATTGATTTACATGTGTGAAGATATCATATATACCCTGTGCTTTAGAAAGGGTAGCAGAAGAAAAGAGACCCATTCAAAAGCATCGTCCCTCATTATGTCCCGAGCCAATTCATGATATCATCTCAAACCCATTCATCCAACAGCTCAACAGAAGAAAAAAGACTGACATTGGCTTGCATATTTCCACCCATACCAAGAAAAACAAAACACTCGATATACCCCAAACCCCAGAAACCCACGTCTAATGACCTGTACCCAGCTCTGCTCTGTTATTCTCCGCCCCAACAGCGTCCGTTGCAGCCAACTCAGTCGGAGGAGGCGCCTGCTGCTGAGGCGACATGTCGCCCTCCTTGAAAGCACCAGGCGAAGGAGTCGTATACACCGGCGAAGTGCTCGTCTGGACCGGATAGTTGTTGTACTGCTGCTGGGGATACTGCTGTCCCTGGTACTGCTGCTGCGGATAGGCGCCCTGCTGCTGGCCGTACTGGCTCATGTGAGGATCGTAGCCCTGCGGCGGCGACTGCATCGGCACGGGCGCATATCCGCCTTGATATCCAGCCGGCACGCCAGAAGGATAGGTAGCTCCAGCGGGAGGGTTCCCTGGTTGAGGATTAGGATTGCCGCCTAGAGTGGCGTTTGGAGGAGCGTTGCGAGGAGAATAACGGCGGCGAATGAAGAGGAACGCTGCGAGACCGACGAGGCCGAGGGCTGCGACGCCTCCGACTGTGCCGCCGGCGATGGCGCCCACGTTGGTGCTGCTGCTCTTGTGGGTGGGCTCAGGGGCGGAAGTTGTCGTTGTTGCAGTTGTCGATGCGGAAGTCGTGGTTGTCGTTGAGCCGAAGCTGTGTGTCAACGACCAGCCCGGATCGACGGTCAGGAGTGTGCCTCTGCCGGCTTGGGGAGAGCAGTCGAAGAGGGTATGCAGACTGGTTGATTCGTCACCCGAGCCGGACGTGGAGACGACCCAGGTGTAGCAGGCACCGACTGATGATGTGCCACTGGTGAAAAGAAAAGAGTTATCATGTTAGTTGAGGATTCACAGCAGCAAAGTGAAAGAAGGGGGGCCTTCATGCTCAGAGGAGAGAGAGAAGCTTACCAGCAGAGAGTGTGATAGTCAGAGGGCAGGTTGCAAGCACCGCCCTTGGACGCCTGGTAATCGATGCACGTCGTCTTGATGAGACTGCACGAGCTGTTTGGTTCGCAGCATCCGACAAAGTTGGCCTGAGGCGTGCATGTAAATCCAACCGATATACACGTGAACGAATCTACAAACGGTCAGTATCCCAAACTCAAGCCTCAGGACAAATCCAAACTCACTGCCAGTAGTCCCAGGAACAAACCCGCACGTCTGGGGTCCAATCGTGAAATCATCTGCTCGTGGAATCATCATGCGACCCAGTAAAGGCTTGGGCGCCTGCGTCGGCTTTGGAGACCATCCCAGGGCAACCTGCTGTTCATTCCCATGGCCGACGGCGACGGTTTCTCTGGCTGGTGACGCCCATGATTCTTGGAGACCTGATTTTGGTACGGGCTGGTTGTCGTTGCTTGCTCGAGCGGTAGAGGCAACTGCCCCCAGGAGGAGGAGAGTTGCCGGGGTGTAATGCATTGGATTGATGCAGTGAAGATGGTATGCGTCAGTGGTCTTGAAGAGAGTCGTATTCGTTGTAAGTTGACGCAAGGCTAACAGAGGTGAAACTAGGCTCTCGTCTTTATCGTGTATATTCTACTCCCAGAACTCAACGAAGGACACAATATGAAGAAGATTGAAGAGAAGCAGAAGAGTCTGAGACACTACGACTCAGCTCAACGGGTATAATAGCGGCAGAAGAACGACAGCGAGATCGGGGGGAGGAAACCACCAAGAAACAAAGATCGACAGTTCTACCCAGACTATCCTCCCAAAAGGAAGAATGACGGAAAAGATGCTGAAACAGACAGAATAAAAAGAAAAAAGCAAGAGCAAAAAACAAAAGACCCTAGGAGAAGAAAAGAAAAAAAGACTCGCTCTCGCACCGCCCTCCCCTCCGCAATGCGGCTCCTTCACAACCTCGCACCATTACAACAAACGCACTTACACCCCAAACCTCACTCCCCACCCCCATCTGAAATACGAAGAACGAGGCGAAATCCCAAGCTACTGTACAAGCAAGAGAACATCGGAACTGGACCTGAGCTCTCTCTCTTCCTCCCTGTTCCTTGTCTCTCCCCCAGCCCGGCCTGGCCCCATCCCAAGACCAGCCTAGCCCGCGAGCCACCCGCAGCCCGTGGGAATAGAGGCAAAAAACCAAACTATGCTTAAAAAACTGCTAGTCGACTTCAGCCCCAGGATGGCAGCCGCGTCTCATTCGCCGTGGTGGATCCCGTGGTTTGATGAGCTGAAAGGAATGGGAACAGCAAAAAGAGGAGTAACAAGAAAGAAAAAAAAGCGAGCGGTACGACTAGGAACTTGTTTGTTGTACGTGCATTGCATATCCCTCTCGCTAATGTATGTACGAGTACTATCACAAAAGAGCAGAGTAGTAGCCCAGTAAGAAGCTAATCTACTCTACTGCAGAGGAAGAATAATAAGCACATGGCGTTTCGGACAAGGGGGGGTGGACAGACATGAGGGCCACGGGAATCTCGTCCTTTCAATCTTCTTTCAGCTCGTTTGAGCCAAGACATGCACAAGTGAGTGAGTCTATGTAGATAGCACCATCGACTATTGACTGAGAACAGACGGCTTTCCTCTCAGCTACAGTAAACACCAACTCGCCACACTCTCTGTGTCTCTCTTTTATCTCTCTCTCCCCTCTACATACATCTCACCAAGAATCAATAATGCCAAAAATCAGTTCAGAATGAATCAGGCCCCAACGGACCCCCTGTCAAGCCATCAACTGCGGCTGGACGCAGTGCGACGCTGCAGCCGAGCCACGCCCCTCTCTCTCTCTCTCCCTTACATACCGCTAAAGCACTCTGGTAGGAATAGTACGATATCATGTGTACTAACATGGCCGGAGAAAAAAAGAGAGAGAGACAACAAGGTGCAGCAGGATGGATGCTGCTTTTTTTAGCCGCAGCAGCACAGCAAGCAGGGCAAAACTTCAATCTCAGCCCGTGCGTGTGCGAATGTGTGAATGTGACTGTGTATGCGTGTTAGTCCTCGTAACTTGCGCTCTTCACTTTACTTACACCCTTGACCAGAAGCGCCCACCGATTTGTGCGCCTCTTTGTACGACTCTGTTCGACTTTGTGCTCCTCCAAGGCAGCTCAGCAGTAATGAAATATATTTTTTCAAGCAAAGAATATATCCAGCATCATCCCGTTCATCTCATCCCCTTACAATCCTCTCTCTCCCCATGAGATCTTTTTCTCACCCCATCCTCAGATGCATCATGATCTCCAGTCTGCCTCGACGCCCAAGAAAAATGCACCTTGCACAAAAAAACACCAGCATATATGCACTAGCAAAAAGTAGCAGCCACATCAAAACCCGCCCAGTCAAGAGAGAGAGAGAGAGAAACAGACCCCCAGTTGCAAGGCTGAGCCCACGGGACGAGACGAGCTCCCGCCCTTTGCCTCCCCTCCCCCAATCTTCCCCATTTTGCGCCGGCCAAATGGGTAGTAAATGGTTAGTGTCAATAGTATTAAGCAGCTACTAGTTCAGAGACATACGAGTAGACCCAGATGCCAAAAAAGACAAGAGAGAGAAATGGCCAAGATAGATCAAACGGCTGAGGCGTTTATCTCCATCTAGCGCCGCCCAACCATGTGAAAATATGCCTTGCCTTAATAAAGCCACCCATCAAGAAAACAGAAAGGATGGAAGAAAAGAAGCATATGGATTAGAGACAAGCCAAGAAAGAGAAGCAGCTAGCTCTCTAGCTCTCTCCTTGTGACTCTGCAGTAGTTACAGTTTTCCCATCCTACTAACATTCAAACGAACGAGAAAACACGCCTGTCTGTCTACTCACCATGAGATGAGAAACAAAAAGCAGCGTCGCATCGCATTCATTTGGTCCCCAAAGGCTGCCTTGCTCCATGTCCCGCATCTCTTGTCAGATATTACAAAAAAAAAAATCCCGAATGTCCACAATTTCTCCATCCTTGCGCGATAAGGTAGTGTAGATGGATGGATACTCCCGGGCAGTGAGGGGATCCATACGAGCACATGCATCACTCGTCCATTCATTCTCTTAGGTGACAATCCATCCATCACGGAGGCAAAATTCCAACATAGCAAGTGTATATAGCACGCAGGCCTCAGAAATGCAAAAACAACGCGCTCGTAGAAAGTAGAAAGTAGTTGATGATCAGTAAACTCGAGTCGCTGTTTTTAATATCGTGCCGCGTCCCAATTTCCCTGCGCCTCAATTACATACTCACTTACTCACTCACCCTGTGCTCCGTCAAACCTTTGTAAGCCAAATACTATTCTGTTCTGCCATGGCACCTCGACTGTTCCCATCCACATCTTCCTCATTTGTAAACACCCAACTGCCTCACTCGTCGCTCCGGATACTCTCTACTGCCAACATCAGCGCATGCACAGATGGTCAAGATGAACAAAAAAGAATTCAGTTTGCAGGCCAAAGGGAAGCTTCATTACTACCAGCGAGTTAGCAGCCAGCAGAAACTGCGCGTTAAAAATACACCGGCCGTAGATTTCCACAACAAAACGAAAAGAGTCGCAAGATACCTTCAGCATACTCTCAATCTTAAAAGGTACCACGATCCACCTCCCGGAATTCATCCAGCAAATCTCAAGCGAAAAGTTTCACAGGTTGTAAAATGGCAATTTCCGGGCAAGGCCGCGTCTCAACAGTCCGAAATTCTCATCATCTCCCTCTCTAACCTCGCCCTTCCGGAGTAAGAAGTCCAGCATGACAAGTCCGCAGTTCGGCTTCCATTCGGCATTCTTCAGGTCCCTCTTCACTTCTTCCACGGGCTTCAGGATAAACCCATCAATGGACTCCGGCTCCTGGGGATATGGGACAAAATCGGGACCGACCTCCAGGTCATAGGTGTATCGGATTCCCGGTTCAACATGGCCCTCTTCATTGCCGGCAATATGATCCTTTTGGTCATAGAATGAGATCATCGATTCGGCCGTAACTTTACCGACGTGGGTGCTGTTCCAAGTCACCATGTTCGTGGCAGTATCAACCAAAAGCCCTGCTTCTTCCATGGCTTCACGCCTGAGCGTCACCAGAGGTTCCATGTTGTCTGCTGGGTCCATCGCTCCCGCAACCAATTGGTCGAGCTTTCTGGCATACGTGACGTTTTGAGAGCGCTTCGAAACCCACACATGGATCCTGCCGTTCCTGATGGTAAACATGTTCATGTGAACACCAGTCGTGACAATGCCAAAGATTCCTCTGGCAGGCGAAGGAATCACCAATCCAGCCAGCTTTACATCAAGGCCGCGGATTGGATGGAAATCTGATCTTTTCTTGAGCCACTTTCTGAAGCAGCCGTTGAGGTTGTCGATGTTGTTCTCGCATAGTGCTATGAATTCGCGGCGGCATATCTCGACAACGTCATCGCCCGGCTTGACGACCGGATCCAGGTGTATCTTGCGCCTGGACTTGGAGACATGGAAGCTTGTATTCTCCCATCTAATTTCGGCGACGTGTTCAGGAAGCATATATCCAACCGGAACAGAGTTGTCCAAAACGGCAAACTCCCACATGGCAGCGCTCTTCGCCTCTTCAAACTTGTTGCATCGACAGATAACATCATAAAAGGATCCCATCTCGTCCGAGCTTATGGGAGAAGCGATCCACGCGTGGATAGAGTCGGGAAACGGTGCAAGTATTGACGAAGATGTCCTAGGGTTGCTTGCAGGCAGCGCCAGAGATGCCATGCTGGACTGTGTTTCCCGTAGATGGGAGGAGACACTCATATATGGGCAAACATGGACAGTGAGTGACTGAACACGAATCTCCTTGGTATCAGGCACTTCAAGCACCGAGTGGCTCGCGCCGTGCCGTGCCGTGCCGTGCCAGCGGCCGTTGATCACAGCTGACTCCGGTAGGCCAGTCAATGTCGCGATAAGATGCTGAGATTGGAGCAAACGGAAGGGGGAGGGTGCTCTGGGCAGCCCGTTGGTCGCTCAAACAGAGTCAATCCAAGGATGATAGGGGCATTGGGAGACACAGGATATCGTCCGCATATTATACTCGGGTCTGAATCACATACATCACATCATATTCAAGGATAGAGGCCTGAATATATGTGACACATCATTGATGATTACGGAGCTGCAACCCGACTGTGTGTTACCATGCAGGAACAGAGTTTAGCTTACTTCCGATGAAGGAGAGACCCGGCAAGGTGCAGCGGCCAAGGGCACCGCACGTTTTCGTGACAATAGGAGTTCTACCGGCGCTCTGGGATTAGTAGAGCCTCTTGGCCGGGGTTCCTACCGCGCTGCAGCTTTCCGGGCATAGCTGATGGTGGCAACTGTCATGGCGCAAGAGTCCAGGTATGGAGCTGCGAGACGCCATACCATCATGACCGCTTCCCGTCTCTTTCAACCACATCTATCCCCGTGGCAATGTTTGTATCGTGCGTCTCCGCTGTGGGTAGCATATGCAGCTACCAGTTGACTGCTTTGTGGTGAGCCAAAGGCAAGTTGGAAGTGGAAGACGGCTGCCGAAGAAGCGATATCATTCATTGCCCAAGAGGGGTTGCCGCCAACAAACCCGACGGTATTGCCCGCTGCTTGAGGTTTTGCGCCCGAGTACCCATGTTACGAGACATAACCTCAGCCCAAGAAGTCGGGATTCACTCGCCATGTTTGTGAGAAATGGTCGGGCCGGTCAAACAAGACGTCACATTGATCAGCAGTAGGGTGGCAGCTGGTGGTGTCAGTATCCCGTAGCTTCGAGGCAAGTGAACCAGAGCTAGCCCCCGGGATTCGGGAATCTCAGAAACGGCAAACCACAGGCCAAGGAGCCTGCAGGTAATCCCAGCAAAGGCAAATGAACCCAACGCAGGTCGTCATTATAGCAGCCTATGGCATCGTCCAAGCTCTCACCGAGGTGGAACTCGTGTTGGTTTCCCCCACACCGATCAACCTTTGGCGTGTTTTCTATGCATGTGCCTGCACAGGGGGACGGAGACGACAGCTTCTCTGGACGCCTTCTTGACGGACATGACGATGGCTGGACCAGCCGAGATGGTCTTTGCCTCGTGTTTTCGAGCTGCTTTTTAGGGGTCTTCCGCCGTTAGCGAGCGGTGGCAGCTTGTGTCTGTGACTGTGAAGCGGATGCTGACCCTGCGACGTCGGATCCCATCAATGGGCTCGCACAAGCACAGTCCCAATCCCGTACGGTGGCTGCGAGATCAATTTGTGCTAAGTCTGGGCTCTGCGAGATGTAAGAGGTGGAATTGGACAAGGGCGGATTCTCGCTGTCCTTTCCCCTTTTCGCTTCAACTTAGGTTGGCAGTAAGCGATAAGATAGCTTCCAGTGCTTAGGGGTGCCGCCTCTGCACATACCTATAAGGTAGGTAAGTTACATACAATATGTCCAGCGAGAATACGAATTGCCTGTACCGGCGTAAGGTGCTTGTTGGGTGAATCGGTATCGGTACATGTGCCTTGAATGTTCTGCTGGATTCTATTTGATCCTTGTGGCTGGTGGCTTTAATCAATCCATGCAACAGTTGTGCTTCCAAGTGATGGAGCATGTACCTCAGGTGATACTACCAAAAGCCAATAATCATGCCTCTCAACTCTATGGCATGAATACCAAGCCAGCCCAAGTATAACTCCAGGACCCAACAATTGAATCTGCATTTTCGTTTTTCTTCCAATTGATTCTTATTTCCAGCAGCATGTCGCGCTAAATCTCTTGGTAGCAGCACCCGTGCTGATGCATATGATAACCGCTTCAGCTTCAGGCGGGAGGCTGAAAAAGCGCCGTAGTCGCCAAAAGGCTCATGCAGCTAGACAAAGGCCTAAACGCAAAGCAGGGGGGCAGACGGGATATTACATGGCAAACAAGATTCAAGCTTGCATGAGTGCTTTGCTTTGGAATGACAAAAAAGTGACAGAATCACTTGCCTGCTTAGCTCTTATTCAAGGCACACGCATACATGTAACAATCATTGCTTCATGTCAGCTATACACACACACACCATCGCGAGATGGCATCCTTAAGGCTTGATGGCTAATAGAATTCTCAATTACACCATCCATCATCCTCACCGGTTGCAGAATGACATTTCCCAACAACCCAACCTTCCCATCTCAGGTAGCAACTCGAGCTTCGGGCAACATCCGTATCATAAACACCCAATACGAAGAGGCATATAGACGAACCGGTCAACAATCTGGTGGACAGTCCGGCGCCACTAGGGGCAGCGACAGTCACACTATGAATCCCTGAATGTGTCGATTGGACAAATAAAGTCTCTAACACCATGTTTGATGCCGTCACAGTGCAGATTCACTCGCAGCTATACAGTCGTCGGTCCGTCATGAGATTTCTTCAATGCAGATAATATTGATTACAATAAGCCCGACGGCTCGTCACTGCTCAAGGACCATCCCCGTAGAGAAAATTTGTCCCATTGTGGCTTTCTCAAGGTCAGCTGGTTGGCTGAAAGATGGAATAGAGTAACATCATGAAAAATTACCCATGACTGGTGACTGATACAGAGCTGAATACTTTGTGCAAACTGCAATGGCTCTCCAAAAGTGCTGCTCTAGGGTACTGCCACTACCTTAGATCACTGTACATGTGCTGTAGATTTTGGGTGTGAAGGAGAGCTTGTCCATGGCGGGGAATAATTGCTCTCCTCTAATTGGCCCAAACCACATTATGTCATCCGCAACCCACATCTGGCGACGACTTCACTCGGTCAATCTCAACGCCTGTTTTACCTCTACGACGACCATCTCCAATTGACGACCACCAGCGCCGCCAGAATGTTCGCCGCACGATCAAGGGCAGTCTGCGCCGCCCGCCAGCTGCAGCGGACAACCCGAACCTACGCCTCCGAGTCCCACGGCCACCACTCGCCCGCCCCGGTCAACGAGTCCTTTGGGGTTAGCAATAACTGCTCGGCACGCAACCCAGACGAAGACGCAAAAGGCTGACTTCAAGCTTCTATAGGCCGGATCCGTTATTGCCCTGGGCGCTTTCCTGGGCACCGTCCTAGTCTACCAGTTCCGCCCCGCGGAGAGCGACAACTGGACGCCCTCCGCCCTGCTCAACAAGTACCGATCAAAGGCCGAGGACTGGGAGGCCGTCAACACTCTGCACACAAAGGCCATGGAGCAGGCAGGCTATGACAGGAATCTGTTCGAGAACGGCTCCAACAAGCACCGATTTGTCGACGTCGCATACCCCGAGTACGTTCTGCTTTTTTTACATGAGAGGAACGAGGGATTTCGCTTTTGGCTAACCAATCCGCAACACAGAGCTCTCCAATCCCACGCCGCGCGAAACATCCAGGCCGGCCACCTCGCCAACATTGACCATGCTGTGGAACACTATCGACAGCAGCACCTGAAGATGGAGGAGAAGAAGGCGGCCAAGCTGGCTGCCGCCAAGGCAGAGTAGTTGCAGTTGCTACAGTATATCCAATTTATAGAACAAAGTTTGCAACACATTGGGGCCAGTTCGATGCGTGATGTTGATTCAAGTTGCCGGATGTACCTTTACATCAAGGTAGCGCAATGCGCAAGCGCTACAGAATGAGGAATCAGCGCTGCTGCTTACAATCCGTAGCAACCCGTTTTGTTTGGTGAAGCCACTGAGAAGCAAGGCATCTACTAACGCCCAATGCTACTAAAATATCTAGGATTATTGAAGCAGATGATCGTTAAAATATGGTTATCCATGGATGCATATTCTTTCTCTACATTTAGCTGTTGATTAGCCTTGATCATCTACATCAGTACTCCTCTTCTCAAAGCCGCTGCAGTGCTGGCTGTAGATTTCTCTCAGATCAGTATCACGTGCGCCTCTTACAGGTCTTTCTTAAGAGAAGCCTTTGGGGCAACCTTTCCTTTTTCTTCTCTCATAAGCCCATAGGAGATGGCCATGACCCGACATAATTCCCACCAGACGTCTTTCCCCCATTCTGCTCCTCGGTCATGCATCAGCCACGACCGACAGACTCGTTCGCCGGGTATAGGCAGGACGAACCTCGCAAATTGGAAAGAAAGACAGTCCCAAGAGTTTTGCGGATAAATCACCATGTTTTCTTTTCCTTCGTCTTCGTCTTCCTCCTCTTCCTCCTCTTCTTCTTCTCACTCAGACAGCCGCAGTATTACATTCTTTCGTCAGATACATTCTTTCAGTATACTACCCAGATTTTATGCACTATATCCCTGCCTTCGTTTTCACTTAATTTATTCACTCTCTGTGTTCAATATCAGTCGTTTACGCTGTCACCTGTCCGTCCCACATCCCATCATGTCTCAATCAGAGAGCTTCATGGCCACCCGTCCCTTGGAAAACGTCAGATTACAGGTAAAGCCAAGTCGAGCCCCCCCTGCTCACTCTTCCAATGTGCATGGGCAAAACAACTTGAAAAACCAGGGGATACGAATCGTTCACGCAGCTCGCCCAGAGGGTAGCCGACCCAATAACCCGGCGACTGGAACCAATTTTTATCTCCCATACATGTCCAATTCACTTGCCGTCAGAATCAAGCACACGAGGACTTCACGTGGACTTGGCGTTTTTACTATTCATAGCTTTCCAGCAGGCCACAGAATCCTAGGTGAGGGAACAATCTTCAGCTGTCTTCATCCAGAGCAGGCAGAGACGCCCGAATGGGAGAGGGCAGTTGTTGATCGTTGGCGCTGGCTCGCGGTGCTGGACCAAAGCTGGTTCAAGGATCACTTCCCCCATATACAATACATGCCATTGGGAACGCTAGAGCTCACGGAACATGAGGCCAACAAGTTTCTCTGCTTCGTTTCAGAGTACGCTTTCGGCAATCCCCAGCGAAACAGGATGAATATCTACCCCTTTGCGTCTCACATAAACCACGCGTGTGACAAGTGCGCCAATGCTCAATTTTGGATCCAAGCAGAGAAACCGGACAGGATCACCGTCAGACTAATCAGGAATGTGAGGAAGGGCCAGGAAATATTCATCAACTATCACAGACCTTCGGGCAATACGTTTGGTTGCGCCGTCTGCGGCGCTCGGGATGGGGAGACATCTCGCTTTAGACAATTCTGGCAGGGGATACGTCGCCGGGCTCGCGGAATTTGGTCACATCAGAGTGAGCTCGAGCCGGGGCCTATTTCGACTCAGCCTCAGCCTGTTCCTGTCACAGGAGACATCGTGGATTCAGCAACGACTGAGGCTCCAGCAGATGCTCTTGATATCTCACAAAGCACCGTGCATCCAGTGACTGTCGCAGCCTCAAGAGACGGGAAGACTACAAGAGATGTCAAGGGTCCAACAGAGACGGTAACCCCGGTAGGCGAGGCTAGCTCACCCGAGACTCAGACTCATGATTCATCTCAGCAAAGGGTTTCGGCTCGGTGGACCTCATTCCGCACAAGCAGGAGATGACGCAGAGTCTGGACATGCCAACTCTAACGGCTCAAGAAGGACGACACTCACTGTGACCTCTTGGAGATAGAAGCGGGGCCGACGGGGGGACAAGCACCAATGGAGATATAGGCAAAAGCGCATCATGGTTGAAGCGACGCTGGAAATGGTTTTTTTGTTATGTATCAGCAGCATCTACTCGGCATGATGACTTTTTTGAAAGCGTGAACAATGAACAATGTTTCTCATTGTACTATCATAGAAATCATTGCCATCAACAACTTCAGTAGCGGCTTTCCTCCGTCTACTAAAACCAGTCCTTTTCGCCCAAAAATGTCCGTGAATGCAGAAACCACCCAAGACCACAACCTTCTTATTTGAGGGGAATGAAACGAGAAGAGTGAGTGGCACCGATACCAGGTCGACCGTGCTTGACAGGCTTGCTGTGGGGGGTGTCAGTAAAACAAACATCTACAAGACAGATGCGCAAAACGATTTGCGCAGAAATTCGCAGCGACGTACTATGAGATAGAGAATTCACCCAGGTAGTGGCCAACCATTTCAGGCTTGATCTCGACCTGGTTGAACTCCTTGCCGGAGTAGATACCAATGACGCTTCCAATCATCTCGGGGACGACAATCATGTCTCGGAGGTGGGTCTTGACGAGGTCGGGCTTCTCGTTGGGCTTGGCCTCCTGCTTGGCCTTTCGGAGCTTCTTGATGAGGCCCATGGGGCGGCGCTTCAGGCCGCGGTTGATCCTTCTGCGGGCACGGGCGTGGACGACATCTCGGAGCTGGTCAGAGGAGAGGTCGAGGAGGCTGTTGGTTCTTCATGTCAGCGCCATTGTTCTCCAGGTGTCGAATTGATGTTGCGGTGGGAATTTCGTCGTCATAGAGGATGAATAAAGGATCAAACGTACTTGTCAAGGTCGATTCCTCGGTAAGAGAACTTGCGGAAGGTTCTTCTCTTCTTGATCTCAGCGGCCTCCTCGGCGTTCTATACCAGAGAAAAAAACGTCAGCGCTCGTGTTCCATGTCGCAAAAGAATATTTCCGTCCAAAAGTCAATTGTGTCGCAATAGCCGAGTGCATCATTCTCTTTTATTTTCCACCCTCGTTTTTTTTTTTTTTGTTGTCTCTTTCCATCCCCACCGGGTGATTTCCTGAAGCCTGAAGACGAGGAGAGGAGCAGAATAAAAACGTACGTATTCGTCAGCCATGATCGCGGTTGTGTGTTGATTCCAAGGATTCGCCTATCGACGCGCAGGGTATCGACGAGCGAATATGATGACCGTGATGGAGTCGTTTGGGAAGGGCGGGAGGGTTGGGCGGAATGCGGCACTACTAATTTCTGAGCAGTAGGGTTTTCGTGCCCTTTGATCTCCACGTCAGGTGACTTTGGCGACGAGCGAAAGTTTTTGGTGGGCTTTTGGTGGGTAGGCGATTTTTTTGTGGCGCTAGAAATTTATCTCGCTGTGGCTGGTGTGTTCGTTGGACTGTGGCTGATATATCTCAACTGGAACATAGAATTTCCGAATCGGCTCCGTTTTCTTTTTAGACTCAGTACTAACGCCGGTTCTTTGTTTGGCCCTCCGTACTGCGGAGCCGGGAGAGAGAGCTGAAAGCGGGCATATTGTCGCACCGCTTCGTATGTATGCGATGGGTTCGCTACCCCGTGTAACTGAATTCTGCTTAGAAACTTCGACGGCTTCTCATGTTGCTCGGGGCTGGGGCAAAGGGCGCGCCATGGCTGCACCGGTATAGGCACCTGTTGGCGAAGTTGCGTGTTACTACGACAAACCACGGTGCGAAATGCAGCCCGAGCCTCGGGCCAAGACGTTTCTCGTGTTTGCATAAACCACATCGCTCGGTGCCATGACACAACGAGTACCGACCGTATGAGTACACGCGGCAAGGACACACGGATCTTGTTCTTGGTACCGGTCGCCGATGATAGTAATGAGAGCGCCCTTGGAGGACCTGAGGAGAGCGGGTGGGTCGTCGAGATGCTACCAAGCGCTGTACTGTATGTACTCGTACATACTCCAATGGCTGCCTTTACATGATGCCAAGATGGGAAGCACTGGGCATCCTTGGGACAGCATGTTTGTTCTTTGTAGATCCCATCACCTCTCCTCAGCCCAGCGCTAATTCGCATGCTACTAGCAACCTAGCATTGGGAATTAGCCCACCAAGAGAATTTGGCATCATCCTCCAAGCAACCTAAACCGCCCCCCTGGCTGCGTCTGCATCACTTGATATGCCCTCCCTCGGCATCTTTCCATCTATTCTTGCTACTGGACGGTCGGTTGTTGTTTAGTTTGTTTTTTCCTCATTCGTCCGTCTCTTTTTTTCTTTTTTTTTCTTTTTGTTTTTTGGTTGGAAAAGAAACCCCACTCATAACTCCGTTGCGGGTGCTTCTCATCACGTCTGTGTCTTCATTTCTCACATCCACAACTAACTGCCGCTTTTTCTCTTGGCACTGATACCGTCGACGCGGCCGACAATGACCGCTCTTTTTCCCTTGTTCAGTATTTCCTCCTTTGCCTCTTTGTCCTTTTCTTTTTCGTTTTCTCTCTCTTTTTTTCTTTTCCCACTCTGAACCGAGGCTAGACAACAACTAGTCGCAGGTTCCAGACTCTCTTTTCTTTTTTGCCCCAGATGCATTTTGCGGCCAATTCTTGCAAGTAAAAAGTAAGCAACGCCGAGACCTGCACCGCTGGACGGCGGTCGGCTTGGCAAAGTCTCGGCACCAGTTTCGCCAACGCCCATTACGAAGTCTGTTTGTCAACCTGGTACCTTGGGGCATTTTCTCTCTCCCCATGACCCCCAGAAAACGGGGGGTGTGGGAAGGACAAGAGTCTTTGCTGCAGAGTCGTCGCCAATGGTGATGGAGGCTTGGGAGCGTCCCTGCAAGAGCCCAGAGCCAGAGCCAGAGCCGCAAAGCAAAGCTGAGACGACACGACCGCTAGCTGTTGTCCTTGTCTTTTGTCTCCATCTGCCGGAACCTACCCGTCTCTTGGCAGCCTCATGATCAAAAAGCTTCGCGTCGTTTTGTCAAACCATCTCCGTCCTCTATACTCCAGGCCAGAGCCATTAAAGGTTTCCGTCTCTTCTCATCCATCCGCCCCTGCAGCCTGCACTCGCCCTTGTCCGCTTTGCCGTGTCGATTCAAGAGACTCCCTCGTCCGTTCTTGGTCCCTTGCCGCGGCCTCTAATCTAATCTGCCCTTTTTGCCCTCTGCTCTCGCCAACCAAACTCTCAACGCCCTCGATAAGGATACGAGATTTCCAATCGTGCATGCGCAGGTCCGGGGATATCGACGCTCGACGACCAATTACCAGTCCGTCTGCGGCACGCACTGCCGGCTGGGTGCTGACTCTGCAAGTCTGCTCTGTCGATCGCACCACCCTCCCTTAACCCATCACGGGGTGGAGTATCCGAGTACAGGTAGTGTCTCTTGGGCACTATGTCTCTCACGGCGTCGGCTTCATTTTCATTCACGTCATTCACGACCTCTTCCATCGTTCCAGGTTCTGCGCCGACGGCACTGCCACCAACTACCACCTCGGCGTCCATCACGGGGAGCGGTAGCAATGGCGCCTCCTATATCACAGCCAACCCTTATCCGCCCTTGACAACGCATTGGAACCGGCCGATGAGCTGCACATGGACGTACGTGTATGATAGCGACCTGCCGGCGGGAGTCTCAGAACCCATTGCGTATCTGGATTTGGAACCTCTTCCTGGTGCTTCTACTCTGTCTTGTTATCCAGACGGCATGTTTTACGATGGACGCACCGGCGTCTTCAGCCCTGCGACGTGTCCCTATGGATGGACGACTGTGTCTCTTGCGGTAAACACTGACCAGGATGAGGATGAGGCAACTACCACAGCACTGTGTTGTTCATCGTACGTTGAGCGAGCTTTTGATTCTATAGCTTTTGGTACTGGACTAAACTTTTCTGCAGCGAATACTCTTATGCCGGCGGGCATTGCAAACGCCAGGTTCCTACGGTTCTGGCAGTCCCCATCATTTACAACCATACAGCTGCCACATACGATGTGTTGACCAACTCAACCACCACGCTCTACAGCGCCACCATTGCGGTCAACACCATTCGGGCACTCTTTAGGGAGCAAGATAAGCCGCTCCTCGGCTTGACAAACGAGGATGATATCGACGATGAGCGGGAAGACGACCGCGGACTATCGATGAGCGCCAAGATTGGGATCGGGGTTGGCGTGACACTATTCGGCTTGTTCAGCATTGGAGCGGCTATTTTAATCTATCTGTGGAGGCGAGACCGAAGAAAAAAGGGTCACCCAAGCGGCACGTCGCACGAGCTCGGCGTTGTACAGAGGACACAGGGGCAAATGTACACCAACTCGCCGCCACTGGGCTCGCATCAACGGGCTCGTGAACGCAGTGCCGAGCCGCCTCCCGCATACGACTTTACCACCGAAACCAACAGCGTCGCAGATAACGATGGCGAGGACGCGACCGTGGCCCGGGATGGCCAAATCCAGGTTCTGATGGCGCAGAAAGCCGCTATTCAGCGACGCATTGACGAGCTGGAAAGGGCCTCTGGAGATGAAAGTAGGGATGAGCCTCGTGAGGGGTAACCCCGGTGTTTTTGTTTTTTTGTTTCACCCTTTTTGGGGAGTTTAAAATCATTTAATCTTGTTTGGGTCTCTCTCAGAAGGACTAGTTATGATACCACATTTGCGAGCAGAAAAAAAAAAGAGAGCAAGTCAGCCAGTCGACTTTGTACGTTTTGATTGTATTTACGAGGTGATATGGTGGATATGGAAGGGAACAGCGTGATATCGCCTCTAGCAGTTGTTGAGCATGGATTTGAGCCTCGGTAGTAGATTAGAGAAAGGGGTTACAAAAGAAAGGGAGTGGAGGAGATGAATGGAGTTTAGGGGTTATCCACGGTTATTAGGCAGCATCAAAAGGCGCTTGAACAGTCACTATGTACTAGATAATAATGACTCGTCGTAAAGATGAGTGTGTGTACCATGTTATCTATCATCAAGGTTCAACTATTACCCGCAGGGCATCTACTCTATCTGTAAACATCACAACTGCTAAGAAACCAGATGCCATTGAGGCAAACTAGCGCTTCTAGCATTTGCCCCCAATACAATATGGGGCCGGCGATCTGACTAACCATGCATCAATGCCTGGAGCATCCATGTTCACTCGTGCTTGTAGGCACCTAGCATCAGCTTTAGCGGTTCCATCTGTTCGGGACTGTCAGACATGGGTAAGGTAGTGCTCGCGTGCTAGCATTTTATTTCCAGCTCAGTTTATATCATAATCCAACGCCATCCATCCAATGGCTCGTGTCGGTAATTCGGCAATCAACAAACAACCAAGAGCTCGGCTAATAGATAATTACTACTGATGGAACCTCATATAAACGGACTGCTGTGGGTAGCCTCGGAAGAGAAAGAAAAAAAGAGGCCCACCAAATCCCGACTTCTCGCCGGCCTTGCATCTGAATTGTAGTTACCTAGAGCTAGGCAGTCACAAAACGACCCGCGAGAATGTCGATGCCTACGCCGCGGTATGGATCGGACGGGAGTTTCCAGCATTTCTGCAGCAATAAGCTCATCTCCTGCTATCCGAGACCAAATTGTCAGCAACGCCTCCAACCCCGGTTTACCGTTCTTTTTGGGTTGATGTGCTGTTTACTTTAGGGGGGGCCGCCACTTACACCATGTTTCTCGCCGCTTTGGGCCATGGGACGAGATTCTAAACATGCAGCCCACGAGCTTCTTCTTCTGCGCTATTTTAGCGGTATTATCCGTCGCGGAACAGGCTGGACCTCGTCTACCAGCGCCAAACGGCTGTACATGCAGGTACCTCTCGTCAGGCCCGGCATAAGCGGTCCCTGGCAGCTGCAGCTGGTGATGATCCTGCACCATAAACCAGCAACCCCCCGCTAAGAAAATATCCCACCAAATACCTTTATAAAAACTCCACTGGCGAGCCATCACCAGATCCCCTTCTGCCCAGGCCGAATTCCCCCTTGCCTGATCTTTATCTACCAGTATTTGGATACCTTTTGTTTGCAGCTTTTTGTCCTACTGAGTGCTAGTTGTTGAAAACATCTTTTCAAAATGAGGGGAGAGGTCAGTCTATTGTTGCGCGCACGAGTGTTTTTTTCTCTGCTTTTTTTTCTGCCGAGTGATGATATCATCCCACTTTCGTGGATTTGCGCTCACGATGCGTCCACTTGCGCTCAACCACGCCATGCGATTTTCCCTGCAACAAGCATCGCTAACATGATATGCATATAGATCATCCATCTTCACGTCGGTCAAGCCGGTGTTCAGCTCGGTAACGCAGCTTGGGAGCTGTTCGTGAGCCCCTCCATCTGTTGCGCGAGGATTTATAAGCGCATCTGATCCGTGATAGCTAATATTTTGTTATCGCATAGCTACTGTCTGGAGCACGGCCTCGGCCATGACGGTCGCATAGACCCCAACGCCAAGGATATCGATGATCCTGGCTCCTACGATACCTTCTTCACCGAAACCGCCGGCGGCAAGCATGTGCCTCGATCTCTCTTTGTCGACTTGGATCCGTCTCCCATCGACGAGATTCGCACGGGCGACTATCGCCAGCTGTTCCACCCCGAGATGCTCATCAGCGGAAAGGAGGATGCGGCGAACAACTATGCTCGTGGTCACTATACTGTCGGAAAGGAGATGATTGATACTGTCATGGATAGGATCCGTCGTGTTACTGGTGAGTGTTGATGAGGCGGGCTTGTTCAACATGGAGGGCTGACGATGCGATGTTGCAGACAACTGTCACTCTCTCCAGGGATTCCTCATGTTCCATTCGTTTGGAGGCGGCACTGGATCCGGCTTTGGTGCTCTGATGCTCGAGCGCCTCGCTGCCGAGTATGGAAAGAAGACCAAGCTCGAGTTTGCCGTCTACCCTGCTCCTCAGACATCCTCTTCCGTTGTCGAACCTTACAACGCAGTCCTGTCCACCCACAGCACTATCGAGAATTCCGACTGCACCTTTCTAGTGGACAACGAGGCAGTCTATGACATTTGCCGGAGAAACCTCGACATCTCTCGTCCTTCGTTTGACCATCTCAATCGTCTCATTGCTCAAGTTGTCAGCTCTATTACTTCATCCCTGCGATTTGACGGCGCCCTCAATGTCGACTTGAACGAGTTCCAGACCAACCTTGTTCCTTTCCCACGTATCCACTACCCCTTGATTAGCTACGCCCCTGTTGTTTCTGCAAAGAAGAGCTCTCATGAGAGCTTCAAGATTCAGGAGCTGACCTTCCAGTGTAAGTCATCCCCATTGTTTTTTAACGTACGTATTCAAGATATTGACGTATGTCCAGGTTTCGAGCCCAACAACCAGATGGTCGTCTGCAACCCCCAGAATGGCAAATACATGGCCGTTGCTCTGCTGTACCGCGGTGACGTTGTAACGCGCGACTGTACCGTTGCAGTCGCCGCCATCAAGGCCAAGTCCACTTTCCACATGGTCGACTGGTGCCCTACAGGCTTCAAGGTCGGAATCACCTACCAGAAGCCCATGAGTGTTCCCGCTTCGGAGGGCGGCCTGGCTCCCGTCAAGCGTTCAGTTTCTATGCTCTCCAACACCACCGCCATCGCCGAGGCCTGGTCACGACTAGACTACAACTTCGACTTGATGCATAACAAGCGTGCCTTTGTGCACTGGTATGTCGGTGAGGGCATGGAAGAGGGCGAGTTTTCCGAAGCTCGAGAGGACCTTGCTGCCCTGGAGAGGGACTACGAAGAGGTTGCCGCCGACTCCTTTGACGGTGATGATACCGCCATGGAATATTAGATGCGGTTCATTGACGAACTGGACATAATAAGCCTACGAACCGCTTTGACAATGACTGAACGAAGAGAGAGATTGCTTTTGCTATTTTAATGGGAGGTTTTTGGCTTGAGAAGAAGAAAAAATTTGGTCGTATTGGAGTCTGATTAGATTGAGACCGCCCCCCCATCATTCCCCTCTTTTGCTTCTGCTTTTTGTTTCTTTTGTCTTTTGCTTTTTCTTTTTGCTGGAAATGTACGTTTGGGAGCAAGCATGCGAGAAGAAAAAAAGATACCTCTAATCCTACCAAAGTTCTCTTTCATTGTACATAATGTTATTCACAATTTTTTTGTAAAGGAGGAAGGCCTGGGAGTGGCTATATAGGGAGGGACACACCTCAGTAGTTTAGTTTACCTTAGTATTATGAGAAAATCGATAAATGGAGGAGAGAAACTGAATGCGTGTGCCTATGGATTTGGAGTTGCTATACTTGGCTGCCTGCTGCCTCCATATAATACCTTAGTAGATCAGTACGCATGTATGCTGACAACTGAGGTTTTGTCATTGGATGCAGGGCTTCGTTTCGAGTCCGCCTCTAATGACGTGGCATGGGTTTGACAAAGTGGCGATGCAGGGTTATTATGTGCAACTCTTACAGGTTAGATGCTAATATTAGTTTTCGAGGCGGTATTGAGCCTTGATTTTGCACGGACTGAAGTACCTAGACATATCAATCAAGGCAATAGATGTACTCTCTGGAACGTTTACACGAGGTCAATCAACACGGCCCATTTTATTGCACTCGGTGAAGTACCCTGTAATCTTTTTTTATTTTGACCTCTACCAAACGCCAATGATTTTCTCCTGTTTCTCTTCCCTGCAGTTGACGGTAATGGCATCCATGACTTACATAAAAATACGTGGTACCCTCTAACAGGCACCAGGCAGTGATTAAAAGAGGGCTCCCAAAAAGAGGAGGGGAAACGCAGTGAAAAAAAAACGACTTTTGATATGTACACTTTTTAGAAAAGACGGCCCGCCTGCCCTCTCATGTGATGAGTAAGCCAACTCGCCTTTCCACAGAAAACACGCCCGTATTATACTTCGGACCTTATACCAAAGTGCTGCCTCTTACAAGCCCCAGCACAGGGCCAGCAAAGCAAAGCAGGGAATCAGACACTCAACTCACTTCGCTCATCACCCACGTTGCTTAACCTGGAGCAGAGCGGCACCCCCAGGATTGTCTATTTTCCTCTTTTTTCTCAATTTGCATTGCCTTGTCGATTTTCTCTTCTTGCTCGCCTCGAGTGATTTTTCCTTTGCTTTCTTCACTTCTTCTTCCACGCCGCAGCCCGTTTAGCGCTGCGGTTCTGCGGTCTCATTGGCCTGCCCGCCTTCTTCTTATTTTTCTTGCCCACCTTGAGGTCCTTGGGAAGCCCGTCTTTGGACGATGCCCTGCGGCCCTCGAAAATGATGGCCTCCGGAGTCTTGATTCCGCCTTCTGCCGCCTCACCGTCCTTTGCCGCCGGTGCAAACGACCTCCTGCTGGGACGTCGCTGCTTTGCAGCCGCAGACCGACCCAGCAATTTGCGGGTTCGTCCGGCGGCGGCCTGCTCCTCTGGAGTTGCCTTGGGCTTGTACTTTGTGCTGCGGCTAGTGCCATCGGCCACATCTGCCTTGGACCTGGCCCGCTCGACAGCCTGAGCCGTCTTGCGCGGATCCTTTGCCCTCGTTACACGGAGTGAACGGGGAAGCATGGGGGGAAACTTTTTCCCGTTGAGAAGAAGAGCTGCCTCTACATCATTGGCGTCCTGGAAAGCTAAGTCAGCAACAAAGAAAGAAGACGAAAAAAAAGACAATGGGATTTAAGGCAACCATATGAAAGTGACAGAGAATCTCGTCACCATGCGAGAGGGACAACTTACATAAAACTGCACGTATGCAAATCCCTTGCCCACTCTGGTCTTGGAGTCGCGCACAACACGAACGTTCTCAACCTTGCCCTGGGTACCAAAGGTGCGCCAGAGACCTTCTTCGATATCCGAAGGCACCTTGTTGCGCTTCTTTTCAACGGTCTCGCCGTCGGCTTTCCTGTTCAAAACAGTTTCGTCGTCGACAAAGCCAAGGTTTCCAACAAAGACGCAGTTGCGATGATTCATTGGGCTTGGGTGTGCAACACTGTCCACCCGGATGTGGCGGCCAAGGATTTCAGTTCCGTTGAGCTCTGCAACAACTTTCCGAGCTGCCGCGGGAGTTGAAAAGACTGCATATGCGTTTGTGGATTTGGTGGTGGCATCCATCAAAGCTTTGGTAATGTAGGCCGCTCGTTTGGGCATTGAGCCGGTAGAGAAGGCCACGGACCGGAAGCGCAGAGACTCAACCTTTTGTGACGGCGAGGCATCCTTGTCGAGGACTGAGGAGAGATGCTTCATCAGCTCTTTCTTGGCTGACTTGGATGAAATGGCCTCTGTGGCAACATTGCCCAGGAAAACAGTCCGAGCAGCCTTCTCAACCTCGGATTGCTTGCTCTCTTGCGTGAGGGACTCGTGGACTGGTACCTCGTCCTCATCGTCGTCTTTGGCGCCATCCTGGGCATCCTCTTCACCTCCCTTCAGGCGCTTGCCAGATGGTTCAGCCTCATCGTCTGCAAGCTTGGCCAGATATTTCCCCTCAAGGTCATCGTTGTCTTGCTTTCTCTTGCGTTTCCTCTCGCGCTTCGGCTTGGCTTCTTCGAGGCCGTTGATTTTCTCTTCTGTCTCAGCCGCCTCCATCGTCACCGACAGGGCATCCTCATCATTGCCGTCTTGGCCGTCCTCATTCTCGGCACTGTCATCGCCTGCTTCTTCTTCGTCATCGTCGCCATAATCCAGCTCTTCGCTGATTTCGGAGAGCACCTCATCGTCGCCCTGGTCATCGCCGTCTTCTTCGTTTGATTTGGCAGCGCTTGAGCTCTTCTTCACTGGCGGTGCTCCTACTCGAGGTTGTGAGGGAACAGTCACAGGGCCAGCCTAACAAGTACGTTAATTGTTGCTCTGATGAAATCGAAAAGGAAGAATGCTTACACTGGATGCGAACAGAGCATCGAGCGTGGGGTCAATGGCCTTGGACGCCACGGCCAGCGCATTTTTTCTGCACGAAAAAAATCAGCAAGATCAACCAGAACCCTCAATTGCAGAAAAACTCACGATTTGGCCATTTTGCACCTGTTTCTGCAGCGAGAGGCTTCGACAAAAAAGAGACTCTGGACAGGCGCTTCGCTTCGCCAAACTGCGACGGAGCCACTGGAAGCGACAGAAAAGTTCAGAGCAAGCTCTAAAAATTTTGGGTCCCGCCGCCGGGCTTTCAGCGGAACAATGCGTCATTGGCCTCGCTGGCCCGAAGGCCCGCAGATGACCGCGTTTCTGCCACGCCAGGATTCACCGCCCGGGCTCTGGCTCCAGCGCTCCAGGGCCTGGCTCGCCTGTTGGGGCTTGTGCAGGCGGCTGGTGCAGCGCTCTGTAAGGTCACAGCCGATACCTACTTCGTAGATGCGCGAAGCGGCACCTTGTCTTCTTCCTCTCCCCTCCCAGCCCGTTCCGGCCTCTCTGCCACGACCCCGTCACGGAGACAAAAAGACCGTCCAGACACGGCCTGAGCTTCAGCTTGGCTACCGGATCAACATCACGTCGTTTTGCCCTTCACCCGCTCGCCGGCCCCGATCCCACCCCCAGCGCCCGCTCAAACTCTTCTCTTCGCAGCCGACCTTGTGCTGGTTGGTGTCCGCGCCCGGTCCTCTGACCCGACTGTCGACCGACAGAGCTGAAGCCGCCCTTGTCTCGACTGCCGATTCGCATCAGCAGTCTGCTCAAGAGTCTCGCTCTGCGCTACCGGCACCACAATGGCAGCGACGGCCTCGGCGTCGGCTGCTTTCCCCCCCGTGGCTACGGGCGGCGATCTCGAGGACAGCAACATCTCCAGCCCTCTCAGCGAGGTCGACGACAAAGATGCCAACGACGAAGAAATTGAGCACATGCATCTGGACAGAGACAACCTGAGCGTCGGTCCTGAAGACGCCCGTGCCACCGACCACGGCGGATCAGACTCTGACAGCGCCCTTTCCGACGCAGCGTCTGACGTTAACTCTGAGGCCAACGACACCGAAGCCGAAACCTTGAGACTCTACGACACTCCGCAGATACAGAGACATCGTGACGTCGGAATTGGGCGCTTCAATGACGGAGAGGCTTTTGAGCACACTCCGAGCAAGCTCCGCAGGGCGCTAGCCAACGGCCGCGATGACTCTGCCTCAGGCGACGACAGCCACATCGACGAGGAAGACGATGAAGACGAAGACGAAGACGACATTGATGAGAACGAATCGCCGACAAAGCCCTTGACCACGGCTTTGAAAGCTGATGAAGGTGCCCGGAGCGATTCTTCACAAGAGAGAAAGCGGAAGCGATCTGCCGCCATCGAACACCCATTAGACCTAGAACAGCCAGCGAGGAAACGCACCGGGTCAATCTCCGCTGCCAACGGAGATGGCGACGGTCCTCCTGCAGCTACTGAAGATGACGCGACGCCGGCTGCGATCCCGGCAAGCGGACGCGGGTCCCCCGGGGACGACGATGAGGCGTCTGCCACGGCCCAAGACACACCGGCAGAGGACGAGCTTCCAGAGGTGACAAGGAAGACCAAACGCACCGGCTCCAAGCGAAAGACGGTCGTCTCAGATGATGCCGACAGCGAAGCTCGAGCTGAAGTTCGTGACGAGCACCAAGACCCCACAATGGAAGAAGAGGCCGAGGCCGACCACCCCGAGGAAGACGAGGCAGAACCCGAAGCTGACGAAGAGACTGATGCTGCGGCGAGAAATCTCGAAGAACGTAAGCTTTCCCAGAATCAGTCAGGTGTATCACGCACAAGCTAATTTGATGGGGAAACAATATAGTGGAAAAGAAGCAAGCTGCCTATCGAGACTGGACTCAGATAGAGGAAATGTTTGGTATCTTTAGAGACCGGTAAGCCGCCTGACTCGTTTAACTCGACGACGCTCTGCTCACATTTCATGCAGGCTTTACAAGGATAGGCTACAGAGGCTCGAAGAAGAGGAGCAGTCGCTGCATGCCCCAGAGCCTACACATCCTGAATACCTCAACATGAAGCAGTGCCTTGATGACCGACTCGAACAGAAGCTGCAGGCTATCAATACCGAGCACGAATACCGACTCAAGGCCCTTGAGCGGCGTGCAGTAGCACAGAAAGCTCAGATATGGGGCCAATACTTTCAGGCCATCCGTGAGAAGCGAGAGCATGCTCTGGAGGCTCTCAACAGGCAATGGTACGATGTGCAGAGCGCTCGGCGGAGTGCGCACAGCTTGCCAGACTATGGCCTGTTGTTCCCAAAGGATCCCTCACAGCGCGTCCGGAACGCCATTGCCTACAACACAGAGGTGTCGACTCTTGCCGGCCTCGCCAAGTACGAAGGCTTCCCAGCCGGACCGGAGCTGCAAGGAGCATCTGCATCAGAACTGGAAGCTGACTTGGCCCTCATGGAAGTGAGTCCGAACTTATTATTACAGCTAGCCATTGCTTAAAAATTATTTCTCATTTGCTGACCCGCCATCAGCGAACCCGGCGTCTGCGGCACAAGCCCTCGATAAGTCAGATCCGCGAGGAATACCAACCGCCACACCTGACTCGTCTTGACCCAGCAGGAGAGCAGTTTGTCAAGAACACACCTTGGGCAAACCCGAATCACTCCTCTCATAAATTCTATCAGCACCATTCAGCTTCGGCGGAAGCTCGCCCCGAGCCTGCTGTCCCCGTCCCTGCTGGTCGGACACCGCAAAATGCGCTTTCCGCCTCGACTGATCTCAAGGTAGCTCTCGATGGCCCGGGAGCAGTTCGATCGCCTGCTCTCTCTGCACGACTATCCGAGTCGCCCGAAATAACGCGGAACATCTTGAACCCAGCATCTCACCAAATGAAGCAAATAGGCGGCATCTCGGGACTTGGTCGCGGGTCAAAAACGGCAGCGGCTTGAGAGGTGCCTGCTCTTCCATTTGAAAAAGAAAAAAAATGCATATTGTTCAGGAAAGGGGCCCACGTAGCTGGGCTCTGATATGAGGATTTCTGCGTTCGGACATTAATGATACCCAAGATCAGGGCTTGTTGTCGGCTCATTGTAAAAGGAAGTGTGGCCTTTTGTTTTTCATCTTCTTTCTTTTGTCTATGCGTGTTTTTTTTTTTTTTTGGTCCGAAGGGTTCAAGGATGGTTACACTGGTAATAAAGATTCGACGGCGTTTATCATGTCCAGGTTTCGGGAGGTTGATACTGGCGGCAACGGGATTGTCTTTGCATGGCAGATGGAAAGTCTTTCATTGTACAGAAATGGCGGCTTGTTTTTTTCGCATTATCATTTACACATATTCAAGGCAACAGAATATCATTTCAACAATTGCCGCCCAATATTTGTAATAAGTTGTGGCATGTGATGTGCAAGGTAGGAGAGGCAAGCGGCTTTGAATCAACAAAGCCCATTTTCAGATTCTAAAAGGTAATAGTACACAGCGAATTTAGCTGACGGATTGTAATTTGTAACACCTAGGCGCCCCCATCTCGTTGTCGTAAATAGTCTTCTTTCATGGGTATGTATACATGTATTTATTTCGCCTTGGACGCCTGTCGAGGCGCATCCGGAACCTTGACATCCTCGAAGTCGTCTTGCCCAACGGCGCTGATGGTATACCAGTCTGTAGTAAGAGAAGAGAAAGACAGCGTCAGTCATTGCAGTCAGGCAAATGTGGGAATGGATAGGCCATGAGCTTACAAACTCCTCCAACGAGCGCAAAGAGCCCAAGGCCGGTCAGAGCATTCTTGAAGAGATACGGCCGTCTCGCTCGAACAAGAGCAGGGCCTTGTCGCAATTTCCGATCGTAGTAGGTGGTATGGGATCTAGAACAATTTTCTGTTGCTTAGGTTTCGCAAACTGAAGAGTATCTGTAGATGGGAGACGTACGCCATTGCTCGATATGGAGAGCTGTACATGTTTTCCGTAGCAAGATGCAGCAAAGCTCTTGTCCAAGACCAAGATGCATCGTATCATGCGCCGGAGAGTGGGATGAGCGCAGAACTGACCTTGACGGCGCCTCTCCGGCTAAACAGCATCCGCCGTGCATCCCAGGCACTGCTGTTAGCAGCCAGTCGCCCGAGCCGGTACCTCCAAAAAGCACCCAGATTCTTGGCCTAGGCCAAAAAGTTCTTACGAGTTACTGCCGACCACACTCTGACAGGGATCTGCCACCTTGGACCCGCGTCACGTTCCCGTCGCCAAAACCTTTTGGCAGAGCTTCCCCAAGCAACCAGCAAATCTGCCATCTGCATTGCCTTTGCGACTCACCAAAGAAAACGGCTTGCTAAGCATCTCGATATCGACAAACGACGGCCTCGGCAGCGCCATTCCGACAGGCGCGACTTGCTGCGACTCCGAGTCACGAGCTTCAAGAAACTTGTGGTGGCTGGTGTGGGAGATTGGCGCAGGGCATGACGATCGACTAGAAGAAGGACATTGATACTATTCCAGTAGCCTAGCCTGTTTGTCGCGCGACCTCAAATGCTGCATCTGCATCTGCATCTGCATTCTTCTCCCGCACGTTCCCCTCCTCTGATGTCGTCCGCTTCGCTCGTGCCTATCGCTCGTCCCACGCATTGAGAGATAACACCATCTATATCTATCTGCCTGCCATTGCCGCCTCGTCGACGTCATCATGGCCTCCTCGTCGGCCCTCTCTGTGCCAGACCAGATCCGCCAGCTCAACGATGCCCGCAAGCTGGTCCTGGGCGACGTCAAGTACTATCCAAGCGTGGTCAGAGGCATCCTGCCCATCATTGGGCCCACGGCGCCGATAGAGCTGCGACGATGGGTCACTGATTTCCTGGCCGAGGCATTTGCCACGCCGGCGCTGCCCAATTCCGAGAAGGAGACGATGCAGCCATATGTGTTGACGACGCTGGAATCGCTGATTGAGCAGGAGGGTGATGCACAGGTCCTGAGGAATGTGATACAGACGGCAGCGAGCATCTATCCGCTGGCCATGAGGTGGATGTCGGTGGCTTTCTTCTTCCCGTGTAAAGAAAACGTATCGTTGAACTGACTTTTGCCACCATCGCAGCATCAACAACAGCTACGACACGGTGACGTGGGAGAGGATGGTGAGTATCAAGCAGAAGATTTTGCAGCTGTGGGATAATGTCCCTCCCACGGTGAGGATATGCTGCATCAAGTTTGCCCAGCGAGTGGTGCTGGCGCAAAGCGTTGCTTCGGGCGCTGAACACAGGGTAAGAGATGATTGCTGTTCCGGACAAAAAAGTAGACTTCCTTAACACACAATACTATTCTAGTATGGCGGCGGACTGGACGTCTCTCTGGACAAGGTCCCGCCTAACCACCAGACGCTCGATCCTAGAACTCTCGAGGCAGAGGCCAGTGGGCTGTTGGACCGCATGTTGAGTATATTACAGGGGAACAAGTAAGTTCCAACTCGAATCTGGTACTCTGACCATTTGTGGCGTAGCCTATACTTACCAAGCTTAGCGATGGTCTTCTTGTAGATGCGACTTTGAACTGCTTGTCCATCATGGTGCGGACTCGCCCGGCTACCTCCAGTCGAATCCTTAATGCATTGCTCAACTTCAACCCTCTACAAGCCGCCAACTCGCCATTGACCCCCAAAACCAAGGTGATGATCAAGTCCATGGAAAAGACGGCACGGCTGCTATTGATTCACCTGAGTAAGCGAGACCCCCACAACCCAATCGTGCCTAGAATACAGCAGCATGTGGAGGGTACAATGCGTATGGTAGCCGAGCTCTTCGACAGTGCTGGCCGGAAAAGACCTCTGGAGCCCAAGCCACAAGACGGATATGATGCCAAGCGCCCACGGATCGAGGCTTCCCAGATCCAGATCCCCCCCTTGGGCCCAGGCCCCCATAGCCTGGCCGACGTCTTTACCCTTATTGGCAACGATGGACTCAAGTTCTTCGACGTCTCTCAGGTTCCCCCCAGCCTCGTAGCCAGAATTGCCGTGAATACCCTGTCTAGGTTGGATGCCCAGGTCCTCGCAAAGGCTGTAGATGGCGTTCGCGGCCGACTGGAGACGCTGAACAATAGCCCTCCAGCGGAGCTGAATCCAAACACTGCGCCTTTGGGTGTTGAAGAGGACGAGGACGACTATGAGCCGGACTTTTATCAAGCAGAGGATACGGAGCAGATCCTGAACAAGCTGGATAACGCCCCAGCACCAGCCGTGGCCGAACCCAGAATAAGTCTGGACGACACGTTGGGCCTGAGGTCCTTCAGCCTTCCCCAGCCGCAGCAGTTGACGCCAGAGATGGCTCTCAACGCGGGCAATGGCACGGTAACGAGAGTGCTAGAGATGATGAAGTCTCTAGACGAACCAGCAACGAAGAAGCAAAAGGCCGGATTCAATCGCCTTGCAGCGAGCTCCGAGAGCAGAGATTCCTGGATGACCATTTTGGCACGTCTGGCAACACGGTCATCGGCAGGGCTTGAAGAGATATCAGTCAAGGCCGAGGCAGACGACTCTAGCCGGCCGTCATCCCTCAACAACGGCATCAGGGAAATTCTTTACAACTACATCATGGAAGACTTCCGAACGCACATTGATGTCGCGGTATCATGGCTGTGCGAGGAGTGGTACAACGACAAGGTGCTACAAAAAGCCGGGGGCGACCACCCGCTATACTACGAGAAGTGCACGCTACGGCTCATTGACGGCTTCCTACCGTACCTGCGCCCACAGGACAAAGTGTTGACGCGGTTTCTGAGCGAGATTCCTGAGCTAAACCGGGCGATTCTTTCTCGCGTGAAGCACATGTGTCGAGATCCAAGTGTGACGCAGTTGGCGTTGACGAGCTTGCTGTATTTGGTGATTATGCGACCTCCTATCAAAGAGGCTGCTCTGGATACTGTTCAGGATATTTGGACAGACTGTACGTTGTTCTCCTCTTTCTTCTTCTTCTTTCCCCCCTTTTACTACCTTTAGAGCATACGACTATTGGGTCGAGGGGCATATAGAGCTAACAAGTTGAACAGACGAAGATGCTAGGGCAATGGCCGGCAAATATCTTACCAAATATCGGCCACTATTTCTAGAAAATGCGACAAACCGCGAAAACAACGATAGCCCGACACCAACACCAGCAGGAGCTGCCATTGCCACATAAACAATGGCGCTGTACCTACTTACAGAATGACTAGGAGAGGGGCCAGATGTGATACCAACAGCTTGAAAGATGACAAGTCTCGGCAGCCAAGAAGCTGTGCAAGACAAAGAAAAAAGTATCGGCTCGAATGTGGGAGGGATTCGTCACAGAATGCATGGCCAGATCATGATTGGACAAAATAGAGGGACTTTACTAAGTCGTAATAGCGGCGTAGAATTTGCGTATGAAATCGGGGCAAGGCGTTTCGTTGACCGCCACGCGAACATGAGAAAAGGTGGCGCGGATATCCGGGATATAAGAGAGATGTGTATGTATAGGGATGGTTTACTACGGAACTGCCCCAATGTATTGGAAGAAGGGGGCGAGGAATAAATTTTGTATGACGTTTACAAACGGGTAGATGAAGGGTTTGGCGGGCAAATAAATACTATACCTAGCAGTTATTTGGACAATACCATTATTATACAGGAATTTATATCCTACATTCACCTCCATCCAGTCTTTATTTCTTTTCCCACATTCATTACAGCAGCGTGTGAGAAATCTTTCTGCTAGTCTCAGATACGATTCTCTGCTGTTGTTCCCGGCTCCATGCGTCATCTACCCGAGGTTTTTGCTCTTCACACCTGAGAAGCGAGATTTGTCCCAATAGCTTCGTCGATGGATTGAATGAGGTACCCTGCAACTTATTTCTCGCTAACTAGAAGCCGTCAGTCAAGAGCTGAAGTGACATTGGCAATGCAGGGAGAAGGACGGGCGGCGTGTTGGACGGTCAATCAATCAATCAATGTTTATTGATTTACCCCGTATTTGCATTTCTAGGGTTGTCGTGCAGTTACATCATACACCCATGATTAATAACGTCGTCGGCGATATTTCATTGGAGTTGCTGCGCACGTCCTGGTTGCCTGGCCAGCCCCTTCACATGCATGCATGAATGCATCCTTTTTTAACAGACCTGCAGCATCTCTACGGAGTACGTACGAGTAACAATACAATGCGGCAGCACACAATGCACGCGACACGTGAAGCCGTTCATAGGTCAGGTAAGCATGGCGTCCCCTGCAGGCTGACTGACCCTGTTTTTGCTGCAGGCTGAAAGGTAGAGATTAGAGAGAGACATGAAAGGCGGCAAGCGAGAGACAGGAAAACAAAGAAGGATGAGGGGCTGCTGTGTGTTCATGTTTGCTTTTTTTCTTCTTCTTCTGCCTCTTTGTGATTGGCCGCATTGTGTTGATTATGTCCCTTGGATGCCGTTTTTCGGTTGCCGTTGGGAACTTCCCCTTGTTTATTAGTGAGAGGCGGTATACAGTCGCTACGTGTACAAGAACGAACTAACAAAATGGCCGCCCTTTTATTGCATGGTATTGCATGACGTGGTGAAGTTTTTATTTGTTTTGCTCGTATCTCGTCTATTCTGTTTTTCTCTTCTCTTCTCCTCTCTTCTTTATTTTTTTTATACTTGGCATTTGTTGCTTCTCTTCTGATACGTGATCGTCGAATATTTGCATCGCCCCCAGCTCTGCTCATCTTACATCACCAATCTCATCTACCCTTGCCGTCCCTCCCCCGGCTCATAATACAGCACCAGAGCACAGGGCACTTGCGCTGGCTGACTTGGAAACTGAGATTGAGATTGAGGCAGCGGAATCGGGCTGGCGGTTTCAGCGGTGCTTGCAGCATAAACGAAACACAACACGGCCGTTTCCATCATATCATTATTTGTATAAAACAGTGGATGACGGAGGAGAATTGAAGTGAAAGAAGCACAAGGTAGCTGCAGGCAGACATGGCCCTTCGCCGCCTTCACAAACAGTTTTTCAGCATTCATCAGGATTCACTGCAGGGCACAGGTTAGTATGAAGAGTTCATGTTGTCAGTGTTTTTTACCCTCTTTACGGAGTCCGAGTACCTGCTAGGTACATTCACAGTACACTCTCCCCCCTTGATCGCTGCGGCTGGGCTGCGCTCTGACTGCAAAATCCTCGCCTCTTCCGGGCTCCGGTTTTCTTTCTAATGAATGACGGCTGCGCGTTGCACGCATTGCTGCTCATTTACGCGAAAACGAGCTCCACCTCTTAATTACACATGACACTTTGTACCTTATTTTGGACACCAGACTGCTTACCTATTCCGTACCTGGCTCGTACTGTACTTGTCTTGTACATACACTTGCACTGCACTGCCCTGCACAAACCACAAGTCACAACCATCACCAAACAAAACATCCCCCCGATTCATCTCTGCTATCTGGACCGGATCGAGTGATTGATTTGACTGACCGCTGATGCGAATCGCCCCTCGCAGCCTCCAATCCCGCGCGCCCCTCGCTAGATGATTCACCGGGCACCAGAACCTTAACACCAGCTTCTGCCGGCACCGTCAACGCCATGCCGAGTCGCGCCGCCTCCGTTTCCAAGCAGGCTCAGGTCCTGGGCAGGACGGCCACGATCCGCAGCGTGCCCAGTTTCGAGGGCTCTGAGACGAGTCCCGAGAGCAACGGGCTGTCCAGCAGCGTCACCAGCAAGGCCAGCGGACTGTCCACCGTGGCGTGCAACGGGACGATCGAGGAGGCGCCATCCCCGAAACCTAATCTCGACACCACCACCGTTCCTGAGGTGCCTGAGCCTGAGGCCCCCATCGAAGTCGTCGGTCCCATACCGAGAGTCATAACCCCGGCACCGCCAGAAGAGAACGGCGGCTTGGGAGACGGAGATCTAGACCACCAGGACAGTGCGCAATGGGATTCGACAATTGGCAAGGCCGGTCTGGGAAAGACGGGTCGAGTCATCAACAAACTCGTCAGCGACAATGACGCCCTGAAGCGCGAAATCAAGATTGAGAAACTGCGCGCGGAAGAGGCCAAGCAGGCCGCCAAGCTGGTCGAGGACAAGATGGAGCGCATGGTCAGCGACTACGAAAGCCGACTGCTGGAAGCAAACGTCACCAAGACACTGCTGGCGAGAAAAGAACGCCAGGTCGAAACCCTCATGGCAACGGTCGACATGGAGAAGAAGAAGGCCGTGGCGGCTCAAGAGCTGGAGCGGAACTGGAGGGACGAAATGGAAAAGGCCAAGCGCGACGCCAAAACGCAGGCCGACGACGCAACGAGCTATGCGCAGCTGATGGAGGGCCGGTACAACGCCATCTCCTCCCATTGGCGCGACCAGGGCGACGAGGTCAACAAGGCGATTGCGACAATCAAGACAGAAATCACCACCATCGTTGACGAGCGCAAGTCGGACGACGATAAGATCCAGACACTGCGAGACTTGTGCGAGCAGCAGGACAGCAACATCCAGAAGCTGAGGCGCGAAAAGGAAGACATTGCACGCTTGTTTGAGGAGTACAAGAAGGCGCAGGAGGAGAATCTCAAGGACATCAAGGAGAACGCCAGGAAGACGGAAGCCGAGCAGCAAAGAATACTGGAAGAGTCTAGGGAGACGCTGGACAAGCTGAGATGGGCGCTAAACGTCAAGGCGAACGTCAAAGGTGCCGAGTGAAGGTGAAGCTGCATGGCATCACTGTCTCTATTGATTTCTCTATCACGGCCATATTTTCCCTCTGGATTTGCCTTTTCCCTTTTGGCGTTGGAACCACTTTGCGTTTTTTATCGAAACTGTCGGTGCATTCTTACGGGGGGACTCTATGCTCATGGCTTTTTTTCTTCTTCTTTCTTCTGCTTTGTGTTATTCTGCTTCCCACTTCCCACCGCCCATTGTGCGGCTACAGCGACTTTAAATAATGATACCACTTTCTCTCTCTCTCCTGCCTTCTCCCCTTTAACCCTCTCTTGTCTTTTTGCTTATTGCTTTTATTACTTCTTCCCCTTCTCTCCCTCTGTTAAACTTGTGTTTTTTTTTCACTTACTACTTCTTCATTCGTTTCTGTTAATTACATAGAGAGAGCGGTCAGTTGGCTTTGGACAGGATATGATAGTCTTCTTCCTCCATCACCCTTGTTTTTTCTTCTGCCCCTTCTTCTGTATTTTGCATGCTGGGAAGCCTTTGCTTTCGTGATGCACTTGGCGTTGGATGCATTTTTCACAAAGGAACAAAGAACAAAGAAAAGAATGAAAAGAAATCTAAAGCGGTATGATCTCCACTATGCTTGCGCTATGTCTGTTGGCTTTTTTTGGAACAGAGCAATACGGAAGCTGGGAGAGAGTACGATTGCGCTTTGGCTGCGAGAGAGAATATAGTACACTTGCATATATATAGATAAATGATAAATAAGGAGCCATTGTGTGTTTAAGAGAATGCAAAAGATATGGAATATGAATGCATATATTGAGGGCTTTACCTGCGGGCTTTGCTACGGTTCCTCTTGAGTTATTACTGAGTGATATGCTATACTGCGGACAATGAGTTAATGCATCTTTGTCTTGCCGGCTGCGTTTGCGTTAGACCCTACATATGACATTGAGAAAATGAGGATTAAACAAACATAGAGTATATACTGCTAACATCAAGTTTAACGGTTCTACAATGATGCAATTACTCAATATGCACCTGTGAATGCCCCTGAGCTATATCAACAGAAGATGCACAGTCCACTTCTAGATTACACGCTTCTATTCACACTCTCTTATTCATATACTTACGTATTGTATGTTTTTACAATTAATGAAATTAATCCTTGAACTGTATTATTCACTTACAGACAACGTTGAAGCTATTTAAGCTGCAGTGAATTGCTCTCGTGCAAAGCGGTCAGGAGTTCACGTGCCTACTGCACTTTCCCTCGCAGCTGCCACACACCTGGCAGCTGCTGTGCTACTTGGTTCTCTTTGTAGCCCTAAGATTCTCGACCACAGGTACCCTATTTATTCATTTATCCTCCTCTTGTTTTCCGTTTGTTTCCTTTTCCTTATACCTCTCCCTCTTCGTTTCCAACCACAGACTCACCTCAGCACCCACAGACACACCACGAGAATGGCATAGGAACTTCGTCTTTGTATTCTCGAGTCCTTATACGTTGGTGCTTCGTTCGTATTCTGTTTTTGGCCGACTCTATGCAAGAGCGTAGTCGGTTTTGTTTGGACACTGATTTGAGTGTTGATGCTTCGGTTCCCTGCTGACCTCCCTCGTTTCTAGAGGTCGCTTAGGTGCATTCTGGATTACTTTGGAAGCTTCTATGACTTGATTTCTGCGGCAGGAACCGTTTATTGTACCCTGAGTGTGGATTTATTGCTAGGTAAGTTCAGAATCCCACACCGTGATTTCTTTCTGCGCATAGAGGTGCCTCTACAGCAACTCCCTTCTTTGCATAGGAATGTCTACAAGATATAAAAGCTGATCACAAAGTACAGGCTGTTGTTACCCTATATCTAAACTGTTGTTTGTGGACGTTTTGTCACAATGTCTTGCGGAAGCTCTGAGTACAACGCGGATGCATCAGCAGTCCGCACAGCCTTGGCCACATTGGCAGCTCCGAATCCAACACTTGGGTCTTATGGTGTCGTAGAGTTTTACATCACCTGCAACCCTCCATTACTCCCACTTGGTGTCAAGCGTATCATTGAATCTGCCCAATCGGCCTGTCAGGTGCGTTCTGTAGCATGTTAGTCTGGTTGGAGACTCCACTAACTATTCTTCCAGGGCAAACTTCTCGAGATACTGTATGAGCCAGAAATACCCTGGTTCAAATGTATCACGGTGACTGAGTTTCAGAACCGAGTTTCCGATATCATCCAGCACCTTTTGCACAAGCTCCTGAAAAAGGAGGTCCGACCACTAGATTTTAACGTGGTAGATTCTGATGTGCGTGAGGGCACGTTTCATCCAGATGTCGTCTCCAGGGAGACCAGTGAACCTCTCATAATTCCATGGGTGGTCCTCAAGTCTATCGGTAACGACATTTATCAAGACTTTGAGGAATACCGATTTCCTGCAATACTGGGCCAACTACCTTTCAAGACAGTGTGGAGAGGGCTGCAGAATTCTACTGGAGTCTCCATCGATACGCTGTTGTCCGTCTTCTCTCGCGTTTCAAAGTCCGAGAACGCACCCAACAATGTGGTTGACTTTGCATTTCACACGAATTGTGAAATGTCGCACAACCTGAGGGAGAATCTGATCTACATCGGATCCTGGCAGTCAATGGATCTGGTTGATAGAGCGGTCCGAAGGCTTCAGACGATTCTGAATCTACTGGTACGTATTTTATCCTTTCTTCTGCTACAACCATAGCAAAGTTGAGACATCTAACGAGAGACAGGCAAGTAAACCAAAGGTGTCATCGCACCTGATTTTACTCGAGGGACCTGCAGCAACCAAACTCACGTACAGATGGATGTCTCACGTTGGGTTGGTTCAGGCAACCTTTGCCGTTCGGTCTGGCAGCTTAGCTATTGCGGAGGAGTACAAGTACCTCTCAAACGCAGCTGTCATAAGAACTCACACCCGAGATAGAACTGGTCGTTGGATCACTGATAATACTGTTTATCCGCTGAAAGATACACGCCAGCTCGAAGTGGGACAGACATTTAATGCCTTCAAGGGTTACATTTTGCCTACCAAGAAAAAGAACACCAAGGTTCAAGTATTACATGACTGGAAGTATCCAAAGGATCAGGCAAGCCCAGCATCAGCTGAAACAATTGCACCCAATACCTTTCGTGGACCTGTGCAAAACAGTCAAAGTGTCCTTAGGAACTCGATGGTGGATGATAACGTGGAGCCAACCTCCCCTGTATCTGTCAACAATGGCTACGGAGTAGCACAGAATCAAGAGCTACCCAACGACCAGAAGCTTCTCACTTCTCCAAAATTGCAGGATGTGGATACATTCGTAAGATCTACGCGGCGACTGGCCATTACCGAGAACGAGTACTCCCACATATTAGAGCCATCAACAACAACAGAGGCTGTATCAGGCCTAGGAGAATTGGAGAGCATGATTCAATATCCAATTACGGTGTCTGACTGCGACCAGGAAGATCTTCTCATCTTTCTCAGCGACTCAGACGAGGAAGTTCCATGTGAAGATGAAATGCTCGGCAGTGCGGTTCGGGGTACAGTTGCAGACCTTCAAGAAGTGAATGAAGACATCATCCGGTTTGAGCGATTTGAACGTTCCGATGACCTAATATGGCTAGACGATGACTCGCAGACTCAGCAGTCGCCTTCTAAACTAGACAGTTTGGACATTGCCTATGAGGGCTCTCCATATACTTCTCTTCAAAGCTGCGAACCCTCCGAGCTTGGGACTGAGACCGAGACAGAAATTGCTACCATTGTGACAGAAAGCAACCCCCTGGAAGTTCAGGATCACGCTGCTGCGCATTTTTATACTGGTGGCATGGCCCAATTTGGTTTGATGGATGCTCGTGAGCACAACTCGGCGAATGTTTCTACCAAAGCTCAGAAGCATGTTCAAATGGGTATTTCGACAAGTGATCTGGTCGAGTTGGCGGGCACTGAGGCGCATGACGTTGGTGGTCTTGTTGGCTTTGGATTACTTGAGGAAAAGCCGAAAGAGTTTTTTCAGACCATGAATCAGAGAGGCGGCCGTAGCATCACCAACTCGTCTCAGAGAACTCGTTCTCCTAGAAGGACTGGTTTGAATGCCCACCAGGGACCAGCCCCAAGAAATCAAAATGCGCGTTCGGCTTCTATGACACCAAGGGAGCCCAGAGTTGACACAGAAGTAAGTCCAAATGACAAGATAAAGCTATGAATTCTCACTGACCAAAATACCTTCTTTTAGTTCGACTCCAACTTTCCCGTGCTGGGAGCAGCACCAAAGTCACCGAAGCAGACAAAGCAGACGAAGCCACAGCTACGATATGCTGATGCTGCCAGGTACCCAAATGCTCCATCGCAAAGGCCACCACGACCTGCCAATGCAAATGCAGGCCCTAGTCGACCCCATCCGACTCCTTCAGTGGAATCGGTGGCATCGTCTTCTAAAACGGGTGAGAGTTCAAAGGAACCGAAACTCGAGGATTGCAGTAAGAACGATTGGGATGTCCCGCAAGGTAAGAGTGATGTCCTGCGAGACGCAGAGAATCAGCTTAAGAAAATGTCGCAAATTCTTGAGTTGGCCTCGGGCTATGTTTCCCTGGAAGTCGTTTTTGGGCGCATATATATCAAGCAAATGGCCCCGAGCTGCGTAAACCACACAGGTTCTGGCCCGGTGTTTGCAACAAAGGATGTGACTAACCTCTTGAATGGTGAGAATTTCCGACAAGACCGTATTGGCTTCTCCCCTATTCTATCGACATCGGAAGGTGATGCCAATATGTTGGTTAGCATTACGCCACCAGGTGAAACCCCGTGGAACCTGTTTGAGAAGGAGACTTGGTACGATTTCCAGTGCACCTACTTTGGTCCAAGAGGCGAGGAGTCCATCATCATTGAATTAAACGCCCAAAAGTTTCAATATCGAGTCCGGGGTCCGCGCCACGAAATATTTGCAATCCACCTCCATTGCCCCCAACGAGCTTGGGATATGAAGGCGCGCGGAGCCCGGTCGAGGGCTTTGGAGCCTGAGTATGCATTGAAATGTTACGTCGAGTCTCTAATCGACGAGATGGAAATCTTGTAAGTCAATGACAAACTGAGTGTGTGCGCGCCGGGATAAATAGTAAGCTAACGGATTTCTTTTGCAGGGCCAATGACAAGGGCGATGTGACAATTCAGTATCCAGATTATAATGGTACCCGTGAACTCGAGGCCGTCACCATGCGGCGAGTCGCCCGATATTGCCACGGAAAGAAGAAAGATCATAGTGTCCTCACAATCACCATGAGCTTCTCAATGGAAGAAAGCCTGTCCAGCGGTAGACGAGGTGCAGGGGCAGTTCGAGTTTTTGCCTGCCCCAAAACTTCGTTGAACAGTGCTTTGCCTCAAAAGTATTTTGAGGCCAGCCTAACGTCCTCCCGTCTGCGCCACCACTTTAATCAAAATGTCAACTTGGAGTATGGCGACAAGACCACGTGGAATACCGACCAGCTTGAGGCTGAAAGTGTCTTTGAAGACATGCTCAGGCCAGCCTTTGGGATGATTTCTCACATGGATCACATTGGATCTTCAAACGACACCATGAGAGGCGTCACTGACCAGGATGCGTTCCACGAATCATTGGTCGAAGTAGACGTGAAGAAGAACAAGAAGTGGGCGTTTTGGTGAAAGAGGGTCGGCTAGAGTTCTTTTGGCACGTGTCCCGGTAACAGTACAGGCTTCTTGCTGTAGTTTGCACACTCGCGTTCGTCATTGACCGATTTGATAGCATACAAGGAAGCTAAGATATGCTGGAACCGTGATGGCTTCTCGAGGAATTGAGTAAGAGCATACGGCGCCGGGCCCAGAGGGAGGTGAGCTACGCTGAGTTTCTTTGTTTTGTGCTCAGGGGTTACTCTAGGGGCCAGTATACGGAAGTCGTATGGATCAATGATGATGTACAAATATGTATAAGTAGGGCAATTAAGTAAATTAATGAGAGTTAATGTGCGTGAGAGTGTGAGAGGTGCGTTGGTGTTGTTAAGCTGCCGAACAATAATCAGTCAGCCAACAGATGCACTGACTCAATACTCGCAGATTCAATAGGCATAATTCGTTGCAATCGTACATATTTATCAGAGGTATATTTATTTCATTTGGAATCAATTTACCAAATGATGCGTAGTGCCGCCTAATGATCAGTAGCCTATCAAACAAGGTAGCCTATCACTAAAGTGAAACATGCATGAATGTCTTTGTGATTTCAAATCCCCCGCTGATTCTCCCCTTCGTGTCTTGCATGTGTCCACGTGCTGTGCTTCCTTTCTTCGTTACACGATTATTTGCTTCAATAGAGCTAGATTAAAACCTTTCTTTGATACCTATGTTTTGATACTCGATAGACTGTTCTTAGCATTTTACTGCAAGCTGGTTGTCTCTATGGGAGAATATCTTCTCGTATTCGCTGTGAGCGCCATTTGCTTGGTGCTTTAGATGCTCAGGCTGAACTGGGTTCTTTCACATACACCTCAAGAAGTGATTGATCGTGCGGGAGAGCCGCTGACGAGACTATGTCCGAGATGTATTTGAGCGGGTGAAGAGGGATGGGATTGACTGGGAGGACAGGCTGCCGCCTCGGAAGGATAGACGGTATATCGTGGTGGGAGGCTCTGGTGAGTTTACTGAAGATATTATACTAGCAAATCGAATGACACTGCTGACCATAATATGGGTTGTAGGGTTTCTTGGAGGGCAGATTATTTTGCATCTTTTGGCCATGGGGACTCCGCCTGAAGCTATTCGCATCTTTGGATGCGCGTCGGCCTGTTTACTTTTAGAGAAGACTTTTCTTGTGGAGCAGCGTCAAAAGTGACTTTTATCCAGATTGACATTACCAACGAAGCGGAAATTCTTAAAGCATACGAAGCTCCGTGGCCTGAAGCAGCGGCCAGTCTGCCGCTGACAGTCTTTCACACGGCGGGCGTGATCCGGTACAGGATGTTCTACGAGCGAAGTTGGCGAGTCAACGTTACTGGCACGGCACACTCTCTTCGGTGATTACGACGGGGCTGCGCATGAGTTATCCGCCGCCGGTGCTGATGCTGGTGCTCTCCTATTTGGTGGAGTGGTATGACCTGTTGGTGAATGCGATGCCGTTTCTGGATAGATTTTTGAGTGAGCCTGGAGAGCTTGTTAGGTGGGTTCAGTCGGGTGGTTATGCAACGAGGTTGAATTATTTTGTGGAATGATGAGGAGGCAAGGAGGAGGCCGGAGGATGGGGGGATTGGATATATGGCGTGTTGTACGACGGTGGAGGGGATACGTGCTCAGGTTGTGGATTGGAACAAGTGGGTTGAGGAGGAGGAGATGGAGATGAAGAAGGGTTAAAAGAAGAAGAAGGGTTAAAAGAAGAAGAAGGGTTAAAAGAAGAAGAAGGGTTAAAAGAAGAAGAAGGGTTAAAAGAAGAAGAAGGATTTGTAATAGTAGTTGTAGTTATAGTTGTATGATGGAATTGATGATTCGAGGTTCTCCTTGGTGCTTTGTAGCTGCCAGTGCTATATTAACTCGTCACATTGGATCACTTGCTTGAGATGCATAACGCATCAGAAGCTGCAAATACCTAGTGCCATGCAATATGCTAATAGACACAAATTTGAATCAATAGTATCATAAAACCTGTTTACGCCTCTGGATCTTCAGAGTATTTAATACCACACGTCGTATGTTGCTTATACATCCTACATCTGAACCTTGACAAGCCACATATTAGTAGGTGCCCCAGCAACAGCCCACCGCTGACGGAAGGAGGGACGTATCCTCCCCGGTATATAAGCTAGACCCATTCCTCGTGCAGGAGAGAGAGAACCTGGAACTTAGAATACCTTATAGACACCCACTTCAATCCCGGCCTTGAATTCCTGTGTTGTGAGACTCCCACTTTTCTGGTGACCGAGACAGGGGGAACGTCGAACAGCAATTGAAAAATCGCCGCTCCGATCTCGAATCTCCTCTTCCATCCAAGGATCATTCGCCCAACATGATCGCCCACCGGCTCGGCCTCGCTGCCGTGCGCAGCGCGACGAAGCCCAATGTCTTCAGCCAGAACATCCCGCGCATGGTCCTCGCCTCTGCCATGTCAACCTCTCAGGCCCGACCTGTATCGTCAACCTCTCAGGCCCGACCTGTATCGTCAACCTCTCAGGCCCGACCTGTATCGACCCAGAAGCTCTCCCGGGAGGAAGGCCAGCAAGTCCTCGTCAACCAGCGCCTGAACCGCCCCGTCTCCCCTAACCTAGGCATCTATAAAATAGAGCAAACCTGGTTCGGCGCCTCCGCCTGGACCCGTATCACCGGCTGCGTGCTCTCTGGCGCCGCCTACGTCTACTTCACCGCATACCTCGCCTCCCCTCTCCTGGGCCTCCACGTCGAGAGCGCCGCGCTGGCTTCCGGCTTCGCTGCCCTGCCCTTTGTTGTTAAGGGCGCCATTAAGTTCGCTCTTGCTTTCCCCTTCACTTTCCACTTCATTAACGGCATCAAGCACCTGGTCTACGACTTGGGTATTGGATTCGCCAAGAGCCAGATTAGGAGGGGAGAGGCTGCTCTGTGGATATCGAGCTTCATCGGTGGTGGCTACCTGGCTTTTGGCTTGTAAAGGAGTATTAATGAAAGGTTTAGAAGAAATAAGGGGAGGGGGGGGG